>NC_056734.1:572117292-572169792 GCF_019279795.1 Protopterus annectens | reverse complement strand
GAAAATGCATGATCAGTCATAGGTTCATACCAGGCTATCTGCCCTAGGGCATTTATAAGCCTAGCCAGAGTGTGTTTGGCTTTCGCCACCCATTTTAAATTAATTTTGCTATGCCCTTTTTCGAGGTTAGCATACTGTGCCTCTATCTAACAGTGACACAGAAGTGATACCCGGGGTAAACCTACGATCTCCCATCCACTCATCAAGATTCCTCTTGAAGAGAGTCAATGAGGGACTCTGCCTAACCTGAACTGGGATTTTATTCCAGAGTGAAGGGAGCCTCTGGGTTATGAATCTGCCCCTCCAGCATGTCCTATTTATTTCAGTGCTGAGGTTCAAGTCTCTCGAGCACGTAGCACGATGGGATTTGGATTTTCTGAGGTGCAGCATGTCCATTAATTCTGGGTTAGACATGGCTTTATACGTCAGGCACAGATCGCCTCTGAGCAGGCGGTATGCCACTGAGTAGAGCTGGAGTTTCTTTAACCGGGCAGCATATGGCATCTGTTTGAGCCCTTTGATCCTCTTGGAGAGGTACTTTTGGGGTCTTTCCAGTTGCTGCAGGTGTCTGGTAAGGTACATCCTAAAAGGGGCATTGTACTCAATTATGGGCCTGATGAGGGATGAGTAAAGAGGCACGATGACCTCCCCTGATCTAGATGTGAATACCTTCATGATTAGGTGGGCTATATAAAATGTTTTTCTAACCACTTTGGCCACGTGGTTGTCAAATGAGAGATTGCTATCAACTTGGGTCCCCAGGTCCCCAATTACTTCTTCTGTACTTAATGGATTACCACCTATGTGGTAATTTGTGGGCACTTTGTTTTTGCCAAAGGGGATGACTATACACTTTTTGGCATTTAGCTTGAGGCCATGGCTCTGGCACCAGTTGTCTGTTTCTATGAGGCCCTTTTGGAGGATGCTTGTGTCGGCTGGAGAGTCGATTATGGCACCCAGTTTGCAGTCATCTGCGAACTTGGTCAGCCACAGTCCTTCCGTGTTTGCCTGCACCTCCGAGAAATATATACCGAACAAGAGAGGTCCCAGGACTGAGCCTTGTGGGATGCCACTTTTAACTGGTTTGGAGTCTGACATGGCTCCAGCAATTGTAACCATGTGGGTTCTGTCCTTGAGCCAGTTTGCAACCCATCTAGTGACATAGGGATTTATATTTAAGCTGGTGAGCTTAGCTATAATGCCCGAGTGGGGTATTGTATTGAAGGCTTTTGCGAGGTCCAGGTAGGCTGTGTGGACCACCTTCCCCTTGTCAATGGCCTTGGTGACTGTTTCAAAGAAATTGACCAGGTTTAAGAGGCAGGATCTGCCCTTAAAGCCGAACTGGGTAGGATCCAGTGTCTGTAGGTCCCCAATATCTTTATTTATGAGGTCCATGATGATCCTTTCCATAGCTTTGCAGACCAAGCTAGTCAGGCTTATGGGGCGACAGTTTCCAGGATCCGTTGAGGCACCACCTTTGTGGAGAGGGACCACTGTTGCTGTACGCCACTTTTTGGGTACATATCCTGTAGTAAGGCTGAGATTGAACAGTAGTTTTATGTTTGGGTTTAGCTCTTCTTGGAGTTCATGTAGAACGCAGCCCGGGACACCGTCTGGTCCCATTGATGCTGTGTTTTTTGCTTTGGAGAGGGTGGCTCTTACTGTGTTTTTTGCTTTGGAGAGGGCGGCTCTTACTTGAGCATCTGAGATGTCAGGGGGGCAGCACTCTGCTGGGATAGATATTCGCCCTTTTGGTGGGGAGGGGGGGGTTTGCGTTGAACCTGTCGGCTAGGATGTTGGCAATGTCTGTGGGTTCAGTGTATTTTTTGTCATTTTGGACTAATTATTAGCATATCTGGGAATTCCCACCCAGGTTCTTAACATAACTAAAGAAAGCCTTGTGATTATCCTTAGTGTCCTGTGCAATTTTTCTCTCGAAGCTGGCCTTAGACGATTTTATGAGTGCCCATAGTTTTTTGCTAATACTGATCAGAGATGCCTTCCCCTTTTGGGATTTTGCTCTATCATGTAGTAGCTTCCTCCTTCTATTGTATAGTTTGTTTATGGCTGGGGTCCACCAGACAGGACGTCTGCCTTTGGAGGATCGGGTCTTGGTTTTATTTGGGATTGCATGATCCATGCATTCCTGAAGATGTTCATAGAATGTGTTTATAAAGGATTCTGCAGTCTGGGCCGTATTTTCCACAGGCCCGGGGGCTTTGAAGGATTCCACCTCAGTTTTGAGGAGTGTAAAATTTGCTTTAGGAGGGGTTTTTCACTGTGGTTTTCTGGGAAGGGGGTGGGGTCGGGATGTGAATATCCAGTGAGATTAGTTTATGGTCTGATCTTACCAGTGAGGGATACACTTCTGGTCTGGAGCATAGAGTCCCCATGTTGGTGATGATCAGGTCCAGTATGTTTTCCCCTCTTGTGGGAGTGGTAACAAGTTGTTCCATAGCATTTGGGTTTATAAATTCTAGGAACCTTTGGGCTAGGGTGTTGGAGCTAGAGTAATGCTCCCAGTCTATGTTTGGGTAGTTGAAGTCGCCCAATATAATGGTGTTTGGAGAGACCTTCATATTTTCCAGTGTTCTCAGGAAGGCTGAGTGGGGTTCCTGGGTTTGGGAGGGTGGTCTGTAGCAGGCTATAAACTGGAAGGCAGTTTTACCCACTGTTAGTTGTACATGGATAGTCTCTGATGCTTCGTGCTGTGCCACCAACCTGGAGGTGTGGGTATCTTTGACGAATATTGATACTCCCCCTCCTTTTGTGGTTCGGTCTAAGTTTTGGGGCCAAAAAGCATGGTATGAGGTATAACCTGGTAATGCTGGGGTGCTCTCGGGAGCATTGAACTAGGTTTCATTTACTGCACAGATATCGATGTTCTCCATGCCAAGGAGAGTTTCTAGTGCGTGCATCTTGAGATTTAGACTTCTGGCATTGAGTAGCATTACTCTTAGTTTCTTATCCCTTGTGATACCTATGGAGGTGGGTTTGTCTTTTGAGCCTTGCCTAAAAAAGGCACTATGGGGGTAGCAAGAGCCTTTGCCAATATCCGAAAGCCCAGGGGTGACAGGTGCAAGCCATCCCAAGCGAAGCATCATGGCTTGTTGAGCATGTCATCCCAGGCTGACAGGCATTGGATCCCCTTTGAATGACACCAATACTTAAGCCAATTGTGGAAATTGATCATCTTGTCTTCATATTGTGGCATCATTCTTGGTGAGGGTAAGATGCTACTCAAGGTCAGGGTCATACCGGCCTGGGCTACATGCTCAGAGAGCTCCTCTATGTCTCTTTTCATGTAGTCCAGGGAGGTACGCCTCAGGTCATTCACACCAGCATGGACAATGACTGAGTCATATTTGTACTTGCCTTGGAGTGACCTGAGTGCGTGTGTTATGTGGCGGATCCTAGCACCTGACAGGCAGCTCACCATGACCTTCTCCTTGTTCAGCCTGGTGAGCAGGACGTCAGTGTGCCTGACAATAGAGTCACCTATTACAAGTGTATCAGGTGTGTTGTTTAGCCTTAAGGGCTGTGACTGTTCGGCACACTGGCTTTGTGAGCTATGTGTTGCACGTGTTTTGTTTTGGGGTAGCGGTTGCTTGGGTGTCTGCTATGGAGGTCTTTGCTGCTTAGGCAGATTTTTATTTAGAGCCTCCGAGTATGTTTTTGTGTGTTTATGTGTTTGGTTTGCTGTCATGGTAGGTCTATGCGAGACTGGTATTGTAGTGAGTGTGGTTTCCTTCTCCTCCTGACTGGTTACGCCAGTACTGAGTTGAGAGAGCTTAGCCTCCAGTTTGGCTATATGGTTGCATCTCTCACGTGTTGGAATTTGTTTCGAGGAGGAGAGGGTTGTCTGTGTACATGAGGCAGTTGTAACATTACCTCAAGATTCCCAGATTCACCAGCTGGACTGGAGAAGAGATTGACAACTGACCTTTGGACATGCTAGAATAGTATTGGGAATTCCTTTATAATTGAAAAAAGTGCCAATGGGGAACAAGGTACTCAAAGGGAGTTTGTGAGGGTGTAGTGCTTTTAATTTTTTAGTGCTGACTTAGTGAGCAAGTGCCAGGTAACAAATGCAATGTGTTACAGGTAACTTAAATGCAAAAACGACAAACAGTAACTTTCTTTCAAGTGAAACAAGGAAATAAGTACAGTAAGCAATGTAGATATCACTAGGGATCCACAGAAGCGCTGAAAAGCCGCGTTTTAGGTGGAATTAGCGTTCCAGGGAAATAACAAGCAAACAAACAAGCATATAAACAAAGCTAGATTCAGCAGGCCTGGATCTAGTCTATGCTACAGCAAACAAGGTGTACCAATTTCAGTAAGAAACTGTTCAAATATGTAGGCACTATAAGCCTTTAACCAGATATTCCCAGCTCAGAAGGGCAGAGTCCAGCCTCTCCTCCCACAAGAGTGCAGACCACGAACCTTCTTAATGTAAGATAACTGGCCTGAAGCCCAAGTGCTTAAACCAGAACTAATACACTTTTAGAATAACAGACACTGAGCCCTCAATCAGCAGTTCCCAACTTAGAAGGATATAAGCTACCTGTCCTGCCACCACAGTGCAGGCCACAAACATTCCTAATGTGAAACAACTGGTCTGAAGCCCAAGTGCTTAATCCAAAAGACTTAGAATGATAGCTATACTTTAATCAAGTTACTACCAAGCAGTAATAAATACAATTGAATACTTTAAAGAATGCCTGGATTAGTGCTCGTTATACAAACAAAGCTAGATTCAGCAGGCCTGGATCTAGTCTATGCTACAGCAAACAAGATGTACCAATTTCAGTAAGAAGCAGTTCAAATGTGCAGGCACTATAAGCCTTTAACCAGAAATTCCCAGCTCAGAAGGGCAGAGTCCAGCCTCTCCTCCCACAAGAATGCAGACCATGAACCTTCTTAATGTAAAATAACTGGCCAGAAGCCCAAGTGCTTAAACCAGAACTAATACACTTTTAGAATAACAGACACTGAGCCCTCTATCAGCAGTTCCCAACTTAGAAGGATGTAAGCTACCTGTTCTGCCACTACAGTGCAGACCACAAACCTTCTTAATGTAAAACAACTGGTCTGAAGCCCAAGTGCTTAAACTAAAAGGCTTATAATGAGTTACACCAAGCAGTAATAAATACAATTGAGTACTTTTAAGATGACACAAAAGCAAAATAAAGTAGGAAGAAACACAAATACAGTAAAAGCAGATAAAAAACAATTTAAGTGGAAAGAGAGAAAGGAAAGAGAGAAAGGAGTAGCAGAAACTAAGCTGATTAGCCTTCTCAAATGTTCTCCCTGTACTGGGTAGAATGAGGTAATGACACTAGACTGGGAGGAGGGTCCCAGATCAAATTTACACTAGGGGCAGGCAACTGCAAAGCCACCAACTATAAAAACACTATACCAACAGGGAGGGTGGGAAACAAACTGCAGAAATGTTTCTCACAGCTGAAAAGCAGCAGTGAGCCTTTAAATGAAAGTTTTAAACAGCTAAAGGAGCCTCTAGAAAAAAAAAAGAGTTTAACTGCAACAAGTTATCAGAAACAAACAACCCAACAGATGCTTAATAAAAGTGGACAATTTCCAGTTAATACCTCACACACAGTGAAACTAGCTAGAAAAATACACAGTACACAAAGTGCTATAAATAACAAAGAAATAAAGAACAAAATAAACAAAAAACAGGATACTTAATGTTATATATTAGAAGCTCCGAGTTTCCTCAGTGTCCTTCCTTCGATAAGCTCAGTGTGAAATGGCAGAACACTCACAACTGAACTTCTTAGGTAACAGAAAGTTGAAACCTGAGACAGCTTTTAAGAAAGAAATCTCAAAAGAACCAATGAGGTGCTTAGTCTAAGCTGTAGTCCACGTGACCTCAGTCAGCCAATGACCTTAAACAATTCTCTCTCAGAAACACATTATTTACTTATTTATTGCATTTGTTTACCAGGAAAGTCCACTGGGCCTGAGATGAGCCCATTTTCAGTGGAGGCCCGGGGAGAAAAGCTCCACATTTAATTACATGCAGAGAAATTATTACACAAACAGTACAGAGTATATAAGACAGTAGAAGCAACATTAACATAAGATAATGCTGACATAAAATTAATATTTATTTTACATTTGTTTACTGGGAAAGTCCGACTGGACACAGGTCCATTTTCAGCGGAGGCCCGGGGAGAAAAGCTCCACATTACAATACATTACATGAGAGTAAAAAGAAGTAGAACATACATACATATGGCATATATACACATCAGGACAACATGCTGGTTATTAACAAACATACATATAGCATATATAGTACTATATCACAAAGAATCTGAATGAGAAAACCACTGTTATACCAAAATAAACCTTCCAACTGCTGCCTTATTTTTACGTATAAAGAGCATAAAATAAAAAGGCTGTTACCAACATTCAACTTTATTTAAAATTAGTGTATTCCAAGTAAGTGTATAGTCCTCTGGCAACAAAATATGAAAAATAAAAGACTTGGGTCCCGCTCTCTGACAGACATGCCAGTGGCACTTAGAAGTGCAAGTATTGCATTCTAATCTCTTTTGACTTAAGAAAATAAAAGCAGTGTAACGTTATAACTGCTCTACCTTATCAACAACAAAAGCCTATGTAATACAGTCATAAACCATATGTGTTTTTTCTCAAAATGTAAGTAACCCCACAACTGCACATTAGTAAAAACTGAAATGCTGTACAAAAAATGCTACTCTTTATAGATTTAAATATATATCTAAATAACTTGCACAAGTGCTATTACGAAAAACACAACAGCTACTAAATTAGCACAAGGAACAGTAGGGTGGTACACTGACACCCATAGCCGGCAATGGTACTATCCACAAACCATCCCCAAATTGTAATATACTTTAATTTTGGAAAGAGAAAATACTTCCAGAAAAAAAGATTATCCTGGATTAGTCAAGTGTGTCTGAGTGTTGCAAGTTGCCTCCTATGCAGCTAGCCATTCAGTAACTTTGTACCGTTCTTTCTTTCTTCTGTCCTAAAGGAGAACCTTTCTGATGACTTACAGAAGTACCACTACCTCAGACAATACCTTTCTAGACCCTAGCACTCTCTCCTAACATTTCTCAAATCTACATAAAAATGGTCACAGTTCAGCTGCCACCCATGCCCTGTTCTCTTCTTTCTATACTTCATCTTCAATTCTACCCCTTCAAGTCTGCCTTCAAAGTAGTTTTCACCCATTTCTCTTCTAATACATATATATATATATATATATATATATATATATATATATATATATGTGTGTGTGTGTGTGTGTGTATGTATGTATGTACGTACATACACACACACACACAAAATCTCTTGACCACTCATTAAGCCAAACAAATGGGAAAAACATGGAAGCTGGACTTCAGCCTCAAAATAAGGAAGCTGGACTTCAGACTCAAAATAAGGAATGTTCTTCATAATGACTTACACTTGAGAGTTATGCACACATTACATTCACATACACATCTAAACCTTTCGCTGTTTTGGAAACTCCATGCTGTGTGCCTTTTGATATCCTAATTTTTGTGCATCTGTATTGTACATAACACTTCAGATGTACCATTATGTTCCACATAATAGAAAGCAGCTAAAGAATCCACTCCTTGTACAATGTATCCCAGCATCCTACTGGCCTTTGCCACTGTCTTTTCAAACTGCATAACACAATTATATTAAAAATTGATTATCTCCCATATCCTTTCCCTGCTCTGGTCTGTTAAAAGTCAACACTACCAAGTCTATGCTTTTTGCAGGTACCCTATATAGTGCACAACCTGATACCTATCTACCCACAATGTCACTCACCACATGTCTCTCTGGTAGGCAACCCTCCATGCCTACGTATGCTGAGCCTTGCGCAGGGAACCAACTTTTGCTCTTCATATGCCACTTCCCAACCCATTCACCGTTCTGAGACCCATAAGCATTCCCTTTTACTTCCCTATCTACTCCTAATAAGAAACTCCACATCCACACTTTTTTCCTTTGCCCACCTTTCTGGTGATCTAAATCAAGCTGGGCTGTGAGTATTTTTGATTGTAGACCACTTTGCTTCACAAATCAGCAGAAGAATCAGTATTTGGGAACATAATCAACCTATCACCCAGAATCTTTTCCATGGCTATCCTTGGAATTCAGGCAAGTCTAACAATCATATAATTATGTGGGTTCCTTTTTAGACCCACTTTACTGTGAACTGTCGCCAACCAACATCCACGCAGAAATATAGTACATACTAAGAAGACATGTTCTCACTTCTCCACTGAGTAATAATGTCAGCTGGAAAATGCATACAAGAGGACATTGTTGTCTGTCTGCAGGGTCACCTGCACAAGAAACTCCAAGCGCTAGAAAAACTGCTGTAAAATAAAAGTGTGTTTAAACAATTGGGCGATATTGAAGTGTATTAACCCACCAGTTAGTTCACGCACGAATGGGCATAGTCTGTTTGATTGACAAGGAGGCGGGCAGGGTTTCAATATGTAAATACACCATAATTGACACGGAATCCATGCACACAACGAACTCCATCTTCGTCAAAATTATTACTTTCTCCTTTTTCAGGGGGGCAGGCCCCGCTGCTCCCCCCACACCCCCTGCTGAACAAGCGTTGTGCAACAGTGCTGGTACTGCAAACAATTTCAGCCATTAATAACAGTATCATTTAGAGAACTAGTTTTGTGGTGTGAACTCTGCCCGAATGACTGATTGAAATGTGATGTACAACAGGCATTTTAGTTTTATGCCCCTAGTAAAACATTTCTTTTTTGGTAGTGAATGTCTACAATAAAACATTGGGTTGCTTTTGGCACAGATGCTGAATATTAATTGCATTGCAATGTGTCAGGCAGGGCTTGCTACTGCGCATCTGGTGGGTTAATGCACTTCAATATCACCAACAATTTAGATATCAGTTCTTCAGTCTACTATGCTTCCCCATACAGCTTCCAGTTTCTGTATGCTCAGCATGCTGCACCATATGCACACCAGTACAGACACATTCCCAAAATAAACTACAATTGCTATGCAGCATGCACTTCAAAAATACTGCAAATATTATGTAAACTATAGTAGTTACTAAGAAGACATGTTCTCACTTGTCCACTACGCAATAATGTCAGCTTTTTTGGAAAATACATACAAGAGGACATTGTTGTCTGTCTGCAGGGTCACCTGCACAACAAACTCCAGGCTCTAGAAAAACTGCTGTAAAGTAAATGTGTTTAAACAATTGAGTCAGTTATCAGTTCTTCGGTCTACTATGCTTCCCCATACATCTTCCAGTTTCTGTAAACTCATCATGCTGCAACATATGCATCCCAGTACATACACATTCCCAAAATAAACTAAAATTACTATGCAGCATGCACTTCAAAAATACTGCAAATATTATGTAAAGGGCACTGTTAAATAACACCACTGTTTGAAAAGATTGTGCAGTAGCCACTGTTAAATTACTGCTTAATTAACTTGATTGGGAACTGTGACAATGTACAGACTAACAAATGTGTCAGCTGTTAAAGATCAACTAAATACATGAATTCTAACTAAAATTAAGTATCCACACCACTGTGTTCATCTTATTTCTACATGACAAACTCGGCAAAGGCAACAAATAAAACAATATTGTTATGGCCTACTGCTTCCTATAATAAAAAATTCAAATCAATTTCTAAAAAAATTTGAGAAAGGTAAAATATGTTATCTGCAGCTTCACTCTCTCCCTCTCTCTCTCTCTCAAATGCCTTTGTTGTGGAAAGGGGGTTAGCAACTACTGCCAGACCCAAGACAGACAGAGAAAGGTTGCTTGGTGTCACATGAGCTGCATAACTGTGAGGTTAAAAATAACCAGTCTTCAACAGCCATGACGAACACCAGACAGCTGAGTCACCTTTAAACTTATTTAAGTTAAACTTGTTCAAGTTAACGTGTTCAAACTTTTAAGCCATTAAAGACTACACATTTGCATTAGTTTTACTAGGTTGACAATGTTAAAACTTCACTTTATTACACAAACTAATTTAATTCCAAAACAGTTTGCAAGTATCCTACTACCACCAGGGTTAGCACCTGTCCCTTCTTTATGCAGGACAGTCCCTATTTGGGCAGCTCTTTCCATGTAAAGGAAAAAAAAAACAAGAAAAATGTCTTGATATTTTGGGGACAAGAAATATTGCCCAAGTATTCTCAACAGTTGCATCTGAAACACTACGATGTAATACAAAATAACAGACAACTCAAATTCTACAAGGGTGAGCTTCTATTTTGTTATTAAAGTGAAGTTGAATAGTATGCAGTGGTTGAGGTATTGTATGCCCTAAAAATTAATGCTTCCTTAGAAAGGTGACCCATTTTGGGCACCTAAAAAGATAACAACCCTAACTACCATTTACAGAAATACCACATCTCCTTGTCAAAAAACAAATTATGCTACATTTTAGCTCTTCCTTTTTTAATGCAGCAACAACTCATGAGTTATGACATTTCTCTGCAAGTTAAATAGTCAATAGGCTAGTGTGTGTGTGTGTGTGTGTGTGTGTGTGTGTGTGTGTGTGTGTGTGTAAATATACATTCACATTCAGAACTCACCCCAGATAGGTAACATAGTATTTTTATTTTTTTTTCCTCCGGAAAGATGCACTTAAATCTTTTCAATTGATGTGTAAAGTTCCCCAGAAGCCTAATTCTGCTACATTATTTTTGTTTTATAGTATGGTTCAACAGTTCCTGGGACTTTATCAGTTTAATTCAGATGCTGGTGATGATGATAATGATGATGGGGGGGGGGCATCACTACTTTCTGATCTATAAATCTCAATAGAATCAGGAACAAATAAAGAAAAGACTCAATCAGGGCCCTTAAATATTATAAGCACTAATAAAGAAATATGAGTCAATCAGGGATACTTACTTGTGACAATGACAGGATAAGAGAATATGAATTGCTATACATTTTCGGAAGTAAAAAAAAAAGTCTATAACTTTAAATTATTGCCATTATTTATTAAGTGTAATTGGCCACCTTTTCTTCAAAAGTCACCAGTTTTAGGAGAGGTTAAGAAGTGCAGAGCTAAAATTTAAATCAAGATCAGGGACAGTTAAGAGGAATTGTTTTGAATTACTACTCCATGCCATTTTTGCTCTGCTGCAAAACAAGTATAGTTCTAAATAGAATATCCATATCCAGTTGTTGATGAGGTTTATGTACTCTTGGCATATGACCTCTACCTGGGCTGTAAATAAGCAGCAAAACTGTAACACGCATATAAAAAAGATTAGGGTGCTTTAAATTAAACCTTGAGTACTTCAGTTCAAACCCAAAAGCAAACATAAAAACCTTGCCGACAAGTGCGTCTCTATAGGAACCCTTACCCCTCGGGCATTCAGTGATGCCACCCAATCTCATGCACTCAATCTCACTTTAACATCTTTTCTTTCGTTCTGCAAGTAGCCCCAACTGACGTGTGTCATACAACCAATGAATACACATTTCTTGAAAATTAACTCTATGGGACACAGACCACCAATTTAACGATGATAATTTGTTGAACCTGCGTGTATACGCTTTAACAACAATAAAAGCAGTAAAGTAATACTCTAGCTACGTAACTTTTTCACGTGCACTAATCAAGTCCATTAACAAGCCATAACAGCGTAGCTTAAAAATCGTGTTAGGAGTCACAAAGAGAATTTACCGGAGAGTCGAAAGAGAAGGCACATTCCCTTGTATAAACCCTGTCTCCGGATCGAGGAACCCTGATGGTGGGCATATACGGGACCAGCAACTCTCCCACGTCTGCAGCCATCTTCGCATTCCAGTTAGACCCAAACAATGCTGCCGCTGTATGTTACTCTACTCACACAGCAGCAGGCAAAGAGAGCAAGTACGAAACGGTGAAGCTATTTTTAATCTGAAAGAAAACTCACACCAGCATAAAGACCAGATGGGGGCTAACTGACGTTTCGGGACGTGAACCAGAGAAGGAGGTTCAAAGGAAGACTCAAGCCATCGTATGGCTGAGTGGTGATCAGCTTATAACAGCTGCAGACATTTAAGGCGTCATTTTATGTTTTAGCACTTTCACTCATCTGAAGTTAGAATAGACGGACATGTGGAAGCGACTTCTATTACAGTTTGGGACCCTAACCCATGTACTGCACGTGCTAATAAACAACAAGAAAATGAAAATAAAAAAAAAACGCGTGGCTGTATAGTGTTTTTTTGAGGATGGCAACCCCTGCCCGGGTTCTTGAAAGTAGGGTGCTTATCCGGTGGTCCCGAGCAGTGTGAATTTATTTAAACGGTGTCGAATTTACCAGAATGTTATAAAAGCTGATTTAACGTAGCTGCTTTCTCAAAATGTAAATCATCCCCACTGTGTGGTACTGTGTTTGGATTAGAAGAGTTTAATAAACTAGAATACATAAATATATTAATAGTAGTTTTGAGGTGAGCCTTTGCGTTACCGGGAAGAAGTGATCTCTTAGCAATCAGTATACTAAAGGTATTAACAGATAACCTGTGCTTTAAAATGGAAACAAACATGGGCATAATTGCCCAACAGTCACAAAGACACTACACCAATTAATCTTTTCAAATGCAAATTGGCAGGTAAATTATGATATGACATTAGTCGGCAACGATCAGAATTATCTCTGTCCATGGACTGGGTAAAACATTACAAGAAAATCCTAGCCAAGTTAGAGTTTTCACTGTGCGATTCCTTAAAACCACTTGAAAAAAGAGGATGTTGAAGGATATATGCAAATTACCTCTTAGGGGCATCAGGTGTTTCAGCTATATGGCTGTTCTGAATGCCCGTGACTTTTTTCTTTTTAAGTCTGTTAATGGACAAATTCAGGCCACTAAAGCTAAACCCCATTAGCTATGGACATGCATGTTTCAATCTTCTTATGATTTCAGAAGCACAGTATAAGTGGAATGTTTGGCTAACCATTAGAAATACAGGGTTGTCTACCCAGATGATGTCCATAACCATTAAGATGTCTGCAAAATATCTAATCTAAGAACTAAATAAAAGAGTGAACAGGATACACAGACAGTCCACTTATGTTGTGCTGATGAAGTCATAAGAAAACTGAAACATGCATGTCCACAGCTAGTGGTGTTTGGCTTTATTGGCCTGAATTTGTCCATTAACAGACTTTAAAAAAGTCAAGGGCATTCAGAACAGCCATATAGCTGAAACACCTGATGTCCTTAAGGGTTCATTTGCATATGTCACATTATCCTCTTTTACAATAGATTTTAAGGACTCGCACGGTGACAACAGTAGCTTGGCTAGGATTTTTTTGTAATTTTTTTTTTTACTAATTGGTTTGGCTGCATGTCCTGTTCACTCTTTAATTCAGCCCTGGAACTGGAAGGACAAGTCAGGCCAATGAACCAGCAACCATCTCATGGAAAGTAAACAGACCACTGGAAAACATAACTGATCAAAAACAGATACTGAAAAGATCATAATCGCTAATTCTCCAGATTTTTTACTCATATTTTAGTATGTTTCTCAACATTTTTGGTTTTCTAACAAATCACTGAGAATTGATGTCACAAAATAATAGCAGACATTTGAGTTTCACAGTTCATACCCTTAAGAAAATGCATGCTAATGCAAAATATGTTATTCTGTCAACTTTGTAAGTTCATAATAGCAATATTTAAAACTGCCCCTATTTTGGGGCTTTTACCCCCCCCCCCCCCATTATGTCTGGCCTTGTCCATATTTCTTTTGCTAAGAGGTTGAGTTCTGGAAAGGATCCACAAAAAGTGTTAACCAGTCAGCAGGTCCAAGGCCTTGGCTCCCCAGCCTACCATTTACTTGATAAACATACAAGGGTCTACCCCTTTATTAGGGCTTCATGATGCCAATTGTGGCTACAGCCCACAGTGATTACTTATAACTACCAACTCAAATCTCTGGTGAAGTAGCATAACTACAAATTGTAGGTGAATAGTGTACCACTTTTGAGGTAGAATGAAAGCACCCATTGTAATTTCAAGTTTATAACATACATCTTTTCCACTACCAAGTAAAGTTTTATGGATAAATTTTAGGATAGTGTTTTAGAGTTAGGATTAACAAAAAATGTTATAATTAATTTAAAGATAATAGGCCAGATTCAATAAAGCCTACACTACACTGTTCTGAGTGAACAGACAGCACAGACATAACACACACCTTCTTCCTCCTAATTTTACTTTTCCTACTGATATTCTTGCAGCTTTAAATATTGACAGGGATTCATAAAGGTTACCACAACGTGTAAACTACATGTACACTTAGTGTAATTTTTCTGAGTGACTAGAAATCACAAAAAAAATGTAATAAGAATTATATTGACCACATATCATGTAGACTTAGTGTAGGCTTTATTGAATCTGGCCCAATATGTTAGGGTCACAATTTTAGGACTGAGTTACATTTAAATGGTATTCATACTCACAAAAATTGAACATAACTTGTATCTGCATTCCAAAAAGTAATATATACAAATGAGTAATGCCTGATAGCTATAAGTAACCAGTGCTATTGAAGCCTGTCCTCATGAAGGGTAGTCAGACTGTCCACGCCCATTGACTTTCCCATCAGCCTCCCTACAAATGTAGCCTTCGAAGTTCACCTGTCAGCTGCAGGAGGGAAACCTGTCATGCCTCCCTCCAAACATGCCTAACAGCATTTCAATAAGCCCATCCCCACAGACCATATACAAACATTAATATGAACAGCTCAGATAAGTGCACCCCATCCGATCTGTTTAGCCGATGCATTTTTGCATTGATGTCTTATTAAGTGTTAAACTACAGATCTGAACACTGAACTCTTTCCTAAACTAATCATCAAAATACTAATCCTTTCAACTGCATTTACATTTCTTGCTGTCCTTCATTTGGGTCTCTCTATATAATGCCCGACCAAAGCGTTTAAAGTTTCAGCCACTTTTGCAGAGTTTGCACAAACATGTATTCAATTTCTTTCTTTTTTTTTTCCTTTGTTTGTTTTTCTTTTTAAGTATAACAAAAGATAAACAGTAACTTTACCTTCTAAATGCATTACAATAATGCCTGGATTTAACAGCCACCTAGAGTAACCTTCCAAGTCTTTTTGCATTTGTCTCGTCTGAAACCCTGTCATGCCTGCCCATCATTATTCATACTTTCTCCTACTTAAGTCCCTGGTTGCTACTTTTCAGATCACATAGCTTTCATTCCTTCCAGCCCTGACTTGGCATCTACAAAAGAAAAACTCTGGTCAAAACAAGAGAGACCCGATGTACCTTTTATATGCCTTTGAGGTTCCTAAAGCATGTTTCAGTGGAATTCATGGCATTCAAAGCACTCTGATAGGATTCTAAAAATTGTGAATTTTGCCTTACTCTTTTTTTAATTAGTGTACTCAGAATATTAGCGGACCGGAGTTCTGCTGTGGCGACCCCTAACCGGGAAAAGCCGAAAGACACAAAGTGTACTCAGAATATTACTCAGCCAAAGAATATGGGTAATCTCACAAAATATGAAGAGGGGCAAAGGGAAAATAAAAGAGTATGTGGATAGGTTGCTTTTAAACAGATATTTTTAATAACTCCAGAGCAAAAAAATTAGCTGAATGATTAGGCATCAAAAAGTTAGGGAACCTACAACAAGAAAAATAGCCAGAGATTGTGTAGAAGTATTACAGATATTTTGAGAATTTTATAAAACTCTATACAGCAAAGGAATATGGAAACCAAGAAAAGGCACAGGTGGAAATATTTATGGAAAACTAAATTTTGCCAAGGTTAGAGAAAGATGAAGGTCATCAATTAATAGCCAAGTTAGAAAAAGATGAGATAAAACAGTGATGTATAATTAGTAAGTTTCCAGAAATAGATGATATTCCAGTGGAAGGTTGAAAATTGGGAGGGAAGAAAGTGATAAAGATCTAGAAGGCTTTGTTTAACAATGTTTTAAAAGGGAGAGGGGTGGTGCTACCAGGATATTGGAAGAAAGCTGCTGTGGTTGCATTACCCGAAGAGGCAAAGACCCTCTAGACTCAGCTTCATATAGAACCATTTTTTTAAACATACTTATAACGAGTTTATATCTGTACTAACTAGGAGAATGGCAACAACATTGCCAAAATTGTTAGATATGGATCAGTAGGGTTTTGTGGAGGGGGAGGCAAACATTTGACAATATAACAGAATGAAAATCCAGAAGAAAGCGGCATTTAAGAAAATGCTCCTATTGTTGGTGGGTCTTGATACAGAGAAAACAGAAGCAACTAAGATTTTCTGAGCAGTGCAATGGTAGCATTTGCATACCCTGATAAAATAATTAGGTTAATTAGGAGGATATGTGAAGGGTCAGAGGCAAGAATTGAGGTGAGATGTTTCCTCGCTGACAAACTGTGTTTGAACAGAAGAATAAAGCAGGGGTATCCTCTCTTTCCTTATTTGCTTTATATTTAGAGTCACTGGCAAAGAAAATAGAGGAACTCACAAATTCAGGGATACAAATGGTATGGTAATGAAGAAAAATTAGCTTTATTTGCAGATGATATTATTTTGTACTTGAGAAATCCAGAGAAAAGATATGTCCGAAAGAAGGCACTCATACTCTGAATATTGCTCCCAATATGTCATCGATTTTAAACTCCCCGCTTCCTTACAAACAGCGAGCCCCGATGCGATCGTCCAGCAGGGGAAGGGGGAAGCGCAAAATATCTGGAGACAACTGGGAGAACAGGAAGAAGAAACACTGAATGTTTTATTCTTCAATGTTTCATCTCGTGAGTTGACTGAATCTGAATGTACTGTACTTAACAAAGGTCTTTCGTTTATCCCTTCTCGGGGCAGTGAACTTTCTGATACTCTTATAATGCTCCGAAAGTTTACTAGAAAACTGGCCCTGAAACTTTTATTTTCTGATGAAAGTAATACTGAACATAATGCCTTATTGTTAAAAAATACTGCTCTTAAAAGGAAAAGCACATTTAATCCACCGCTACCTAGCTCTATTGACTGTTTCTTACGTGCATGTGAATTTGATCTCTATGCATATTATAAAGAAAAAGGACACAAAAAGTTATTTTATAACATGAGTGAATCACAAAGAAGTAGCTTAGACTCACTATGTAATGATGAAAGTGTAGTATTTAGACCAGCTGATAAAGGGGGTGGGGTAGTATTAATGGATTCCGAATTTTACAATGACATAATGAATATGATGCTATGTGATGACACTGCTTATTTAATGATCAATAGAGCTGAAATCATATCCATAATTGGAAATGTTAGAGATACATTCTACGACCTCCTGATGTCAAGATGTATAGACAAACAATTGTATGATTTTTGGATATTGAAGCGCCCTTGATTCCCATCATTAAGGGACTGCCCAAAATGCATAAAGGGGTACACCCCCCACCAGTTCGACCGATAGTTTCTGGTCAATCATGGGCAACTGAGAACGCCTCACAGTATGTACAAATTAAACTGGCTCCGTTGATAGATAAGATTCCAACCATATTAAAAATTCATATACACTATTGGAAGATTTAGAAAACTCACAATGGGTTGAGAAAGTGAATTGTGAGACACTATTGGTCACTTTAGATATAAGGAATCTATTTACAAGCATACCCAATGACTTTGGAGTAGAAGCTGTTAGAAGCTGTATGAGCGACCATGGCATGGGTGATCAAAACGAACAGTTTATTATATGTACCTTATTAGAGTTGATACTCAATAATAATATTTTTGTACCAAGATAAGGTCTATAAACAAATATGGGGGGTAGCCATGGGCACCCCTTGTGCAAATGTATACGCTAATATAGCAGTATATGAATGGGAAAGAACACATATCTTGAACAATGAAAATTTAAGTAGCTAATGTTATTTATTACAGGAGGTTTGTGGATGACATTTTACTCTTTTGGAATGGCAGTATGGAGTCCCTGCTCAGTTTCATTGAGTATATGGAATCAACTACCTCATTCCTTAGTTTTACACATGAAGCCTCACTGAATAAGGTTAACTACCTGGATATAACAATAATGAAAAATAATGGGAATAGGTTTACTACATCGCTTTTTAGAAAACCTTGTTGGAAAAATGGCATTTTACATCATGAGAGTATGCACCCCCGCCATATTTTTCCAAACATTGTTAAAAATCAAATGGCTAGAATAACCAAAATATGCAGCGATGCCAAGGATAGAGAACAGCTGCTAAATTTTCAAATTAAGTGCTTTAAGGACAGGGGTTATCCAGAATATGTACAAACATGCATGCAACATAATAATGTTATGAACCCCAAGGTGAGTCATAAACGGGGCTATCCTGGACATTATAATAAACCTGGGATAGGCAAGATACAATATGACATCAAATTCACGAATGATGTAAGATACATTAAAGACATTATCAATAAAAACTGGAAGTTGCTCTATATGAATAAAGATTTGAAAAATGTGGTAGGTGAACACCCTATCTTCAGATATAGCAACTGTCCAAATTTAAAAAGATTATTATGCAAAGAGAAAGTATTACAAACATCCTTGGACATTAGAACTAATTTTAGGAGGGGAACTTTTCCATGTAAGAAATGCAGTATATGTAGCTACATTAGTGATGAGCAGGCATATGAAAATACACAGACTGGCTATAGGTTTGTACGAATTTTATGCCACATGTGAGACCAAAATATAATCTATTTGGCGACATGCGACAATTGCAATGCCTACTACATAGGCATGACAACACGTAGGCTCAGAGATCGAGCCTACAATCATGTTTATGATATACGGAAGATGAACATCAACAATGCTTTAGCCAGGCACTGTCAGTTATTTCCATCCCATATGTTCAAATTTAAAGTACTACAGATACTCCATCATAACAGAAGGGAAGGCAATACAGTAGGCACTTTGGAACTTTTCGAGCTGAAATGGATTTTATTACTTAGGGCGCACATAGAGCCAGGACTGAATACAGCACTTAGTATCAAACCAGCACTATTATAGAGATATTTTAATTTAGATTTAGAGAAAATTATTAAATAGTTTATATACAAGCAGGAATTTATTAGGAGTGTGTAAATATATATTTAATTTCATTTTTGTCTTATGCATATGAATGTGTAAATAACTAAATACACTTTTTTAAATTATGATTAATTATTGTGGCTTAGCCATACTATTACATGAGATGTCATCCTATGGATTTATTTTTATATATTTTTATTTTTATGACCATCTAAAGTCTCTTAGAATCATTGGGATATTCAGAATATTAAATTAATATATGACTGAATAATTTTATGGAACAATTATATTGAATCCAGTTTGAACTATTATATATATTCTTAACCTAAGAAAGATAAAATTATTATGTTATGCAAACACTATATGCTAGTTGGATTGAACACTTTTTACATATCCTTGAGCTAGTATTTATAATGATTTGTCTTACAAAGCAATGAAGGGAAATTTTATATGTGTAGTTGAATGTCTTCTTTACATTTTGGACTCAAGGTAACATAAGATGTAAGAGATGTTTTTACAGGAAGTGATTTCCTTTTATGGAATTCAGCCCAAATGGTATTAATTGCTTAATTAATGTTTAATTAGACTTTTAACCGCCAAAATGGTAGTTAATTAGGGCGGATACCTTACTATATAAAATGTGGTCATTTTTTAAGAAATTTGTAACCTGATGAAGCGGACTTGTCGAGTCCGTGAAAGCGCTTGTTTTATCAAACAAATATTTTTTGCTGTTTATCGTGGAAGCTTCAGTGATTTGTATATATAGGATTCTAAAAATTGTGAATTTTGCCTTACTCTTTTTTTAATTAGTGTACTCAGAATATTAGCGGACCGGAGTTCTGCTGTGGCGACCCCTAACCGGGAAAAGCCGAAAGACACAAAGTGTACTCAGAATATTACTCAGCCAAAGAATATGGGTAATCTCACAAAATATGAAGAGGGGCAAAGGGAAAATAAAAGAGTATGTGGATAGGTTGCTTTTAAACAGATATTTTTAATAACTCCAGAGCAAAAAAATTAGCTGAATGATTAGGCATCAAAAAGTTAGGGAACCTACAACAAGAAAAATAGCCAGAGATTGTGTAGAAGTATTACAGATATTTTGAGAATTTTATAAAACTCTATACAGCAAAGGAATATGGAAACCAAGAAAAGGCACAGGTGGAAATATTTATGGAAAACTAAATTTTGCCAAGGTTAGAGAAAGATGAAGGTCATCAATTAATAGCCAAGTTAGAAAAAGATGAGATAAAACAGTGATGTATAATTAGTAAGTTTCCAGAAATAGATGATATTCCAGTGGAAGGTTGAAAATTGGGAGGGAAGAAAGTGATAAAGATCTAGAAGGCTTTGTTTAACAATGTTTTAAAAGGGAGAGGGTGGTGCTACCAGGATATTGGAAGAAAGCTGCTGTGGTTGCATTACCCGAAGAGGCAAAGACCCTCTAGACTCAGCTTCATATAGAACCATTTTTTTAAACATACTTATAACGAGTTTATATCTGTACTAACTAGGAGAATGGCAACAACATTGCCAAAATTGTTAGATATGGATCAGTAGGGTTTTGTGGAGGGGGAGGCAAACATTTGACAATATAACAGAATGAAAATCCAGAAGAAAGCGGCATTTAAGAAAATGCTCCTATTGTTGGTGGGTCTTGATACAGACAAAACAGAAGCAACTAAGATTTTCTGAGCAGTGCAATGGTAGCATTTGCATACCCTGATAAAATAATTAGGTTAATTAGGAGGATATGTGAAGGGTCAGAGGCAAGAATTGAGGTGAGATGTTTCCTCGCTGACAAACTGTGTTTGAACAGAAGAATAAAGCAGGGGTATCCTCTCTTTCCTTATTTGCTTTATATTTAGAGTCACTGGCAAAGAAAATAGAGGAACTCACAAATTCAGGGATACAAATGGTATGGTAATGAAGAAAAATTAGCTTTATTTGCAGATGATATTATTTTGTACTTGAGAAATCCAGAGAAAAGATATGTCAGTGCCGTGGAATATTTTTAGACAGTTTCAAGTCATTTTTGGATATAAAACTGATGAAAATAAAAGAAAGGCTATAGTGAAAAACATGTACCTTACACAATAATTGGTTTTAGCAATACCCATATTTATGGAGACATGATAAGATAAATTATTTACACGTATGAATTAAAAAAGTATCCATTTATGGCAGCTAAAGATATAATGGAAGAGACTAAACAAAAGATAAAAAAGTTATAAAATGGAAGCTCTTGATTATAGATATGGGTAGTAAAATACAAGCAGTGAAAACCTTTTTAGTGCCTTTAATTTTATATACAGACCAGGCCATATTTTTTATCAGTCAGAAGAGAAGTTGTGGATAACAGCCAATAAACAGGTTATAAAAGCAGTGAAAATGTTTTGATCCATTTATTTTTTTTATATAGGTTAGGCATATTTTTATTAACTAGGGGAGAAGTTGTGGACAGTAATTATTAAAGTTGAAGGATTTTGTCTAGGAGGGAAGAGGGCAAGGGTCAAGTGGGATAAATCGATCTTTCTACTAGGACAAGGTGGTTTAGGATTATCTGATTTGAAGGAATATTTTTGAGCTGTACAGTTAAGGCTCATATACATAACACAAGCAGAAAAATATAATTCAAAGTGGAAAAGGGATGATGGTGATAAAGCCGGAAAGGAGAATTCAAGAAATAATGAGATAGTGGGATTTTGAATACACTGCCTTAAGGAAAATAACAACAGCCGTGCAGAATATTATATTTATAAAATAGCAGAAAGTATTCTAAGAACTACGATTATACAAGAATGGAGACAGGAGATTTTGAGGCTGGGGATGACTGCAATACAGAGAATAAGCAAGAGGGGCCTGGAATTTATTGATGAAAACTGGCAAACAAACCAAGTTGTTGGAAGCAAATAACTAGAGAAGAAATGGTAATAGAGTGGGGAGAGGCAAAGAAGAAATTTGGACTGCAGACTGGAGACTGCCTTCCCTATCAGGGATGATATCAGAGTGTAGGCAAAGAGAAAGGTGTAGGGGATTCTGCTGTGGTATAATGTTTAGTTAAGTCTAGAATAGAAGCTGTATAAAATGGGATAATTTGTAGCCATAGAAAATATTGCATGATAACTACAAGAATCAGTCAGAAGAGTTTAGAAAAGATTAGGAGGAGAAACTGGAAAAGCAGTTTATGAACGAACAATGGGAGGACATATGTATGGCTCCTAATTATGTAATAAAGTCCAGAAGATTTAAGATTTTTACTTGAAAGTGTTTACATAGGTATTTTTATATTCCAAGTAGACTACATAATTTTCCTCATGTAGATAACAAATGCTGGAGTTGTGACTGGAAAGAAGAAAGAGAAGGGTAACTGGAAACATTTTTTTTGTAGTGAAAAGGATTGGTAGATAAAAATTTCCTACTGAGTATTCTGTCAGAAATGTTGGAGAAGCAAGTGGATGTAACTAAGAAAATTATTCTTTTGACATGGGACACATGGTCCAAATTGCCTGGACATAGTAAGGCCTTACTAAGTTTAATGCTGTTGGTTTCCAAATAAGCAATTACTAGAAAATGGAAATCAAAATCTAAACCAAGTGTCATTGGAGTACTGAATACTGTAAAGAAAATAAAACAACATGGAAATTGCATTTTGGCTGCCATACCCACCAGCAGTAAGTCCAGATCTAACACCAAAACAAACCCCACTGGTGGAATCCTTTCCTTAACAGGGTATATAAAAAAAGAAAAAATCATGCCAAAAATCAGAAAGAGTCACTCTCATAGAGACAAGAGCTCTCTGATTCAACCAAACAAGAAACTAATAGATCTAATAAAATTCAACAAGGCCAATTATAAGGTCAGGATAGCCTCCCAGGCTAAAAACAATCACAAGGCCTTCTTTAGCTATCTCAGGAACCCTCAGTTCCTCAGGGTAACACTCAGTTGTGTGCAGAACTGCTCATAAATAACCCAGCCTTCACTGACAAGGGTGATATGGTAAATTTTCTAGCTGGTAAATTTAGCTCTAACTCCCTCCACTACCCCTGTGAAATCCTTTCTAGCTTATCCCCCCAAATTATCAACTGGGAACAGGTCCTGGTAGTATTTGCTAAGGTTAAAAACACTGCTTCAGTGGGCCCCAAGAATATCCCCAGTTGCCTCCTAAATAGTCTGAAACATGACCTAGTAGGACCATATAAAGCAGTCTTCAATTATAGCCTCAAGACAGTTTATGTGCCAGGTGAATGGGGGGGCTGCAATTGTCATCCCCCTTCATCAGGGTGGACCATTAACTGATACTGAGAACTATACACCCATTAGTCTGACAATTCTAATATGCAAAGCCATGTAGTGAATTATTATGGAAATGATCAACAAGGACATTGGCAACTTACAAATACTGGACCCCTCTCTGTTTGGTTGTATTAAGGGAATGTCTTGCCTACTCAGCCTGGTAGATTTCTTCAAAAGGGTCAACAAGACTATGGTTGCAGGTAAAATGGTACCTACCTTGACCTCGTCAAAGTGTTCGATACAATACACCACTCATGTATTATTGACAAACACTCAGAACTAGGCATGAATTCCTACATAATTCACTGGATTGCTGCCTCACAGATAGGACCCAAAAAGTCAGGACTGATAAGTCCACATCTACTAAGAGACTGGTCACCAGTGGATTACCCCAGGACTCCATGTTAGGCCTGCTCCTGTTTCACATCTGCTTCTCAGAAGTCAAGGCTAATGTTAAAGGCCTCTGGCTCACCAAGTTTGAGATGATTGTAAATTGGGAGTTATCATAGATTCCACCATGGCACCGGCATCCTACAAGCAGGTCTTAACACAAATGGCTGATACAAAACCATGGATTAAAACTCAATGTGAAAAAATGTGTTATAGTGGCCTTTGTGAAATCATCCACCCAAGCTAATTAGTTCATTGATAAAACACTCGTAAGAGCTGACCCAGTGGTCAGGGATCTGGGAAAATATGTAGACAGTAATTTGGCCTTCAACCAATATGTAGCCAAGATAGTAAGAAAGTAATTCAATGTTGCCCAACTAATAAGCAAGGTTATGGCATCCAGGTTCAAGGTAACTGTACTCTACTCAGCCCTTATCAGACCCATCATTGAGTACAGTGCCCCCCTTTGGCATGTACCTAACCAGGCACTTACAACAGCTGGAATGCCCTCAAAGGTTCCTCACCAGGAGAATCCAGGGTATGAATATCTTGTCCTACACAGATCATCTTAAAGCCTATCACTGTAATCTCTTATGGGTTACTGAGAGGCAATCTATACCTGGCATATAAAGTATCCTCAAATCCAGCTCTGATGGATTTCTTGCACATCCACAAAACAGACAGCACTCGAAACAGTAGATCCAATGACCTGAACTTTGCCTGCGATATAAAAAGAACATTCTGGACAGACTAATATGTGCCTCAAAGGATCCCATCACTATGGAATAATCTCATTATCCACATGAAGCAGAGTCCATCCCTATTTAAACAAAACCTTGATCATTGCATGGGAAATTGCAGATTCACCCATGGTCTGGCCCCCATGTCTCCGATGGACAGAGGTCAACATTAAATTAATCCCCAACTAACATGCCCCCCCCCAATAACCCTTAACTATCTCCTTACTAACATATCCTCCATATAGCCATCCAGAGTATTTATGGAAAAACTGGGTTAGGTTGCATAGCTAGGCTTATAAAGACCCTGGAGGTCATTAGCCTAGTATAAACCTATGAACTTATACTTGGAAGTGGGATCTTAAAAAAAAGGGAAGGAGTAAATTACATAAAAATAAATCGAAGTTTTGGGAAAATGCATGCAGAATAATGTTCAGGAAGAGGCGTGAGGTTTAAGGGAAGGCAGGAATTGAGCAATTTATGTAATGATAAAGTAAATGGTCGTTGTTAAAAGGAAAACATCTATACTGCATGAAAATAATGAAAATATCACTATAGTTTGTATTCTTTTCTGTTAATGTATGTAAACTTATATCATTATGTAAATTATGATTTCATAAAGATGTTCAAATATACATCATTCAGCCGTTGTGCTGTTTTTCAGTCAGACTTGCTTCAGTTCTTAACTCTTGGCAGTTACTGTCTCTGTTTTCTTTATATACCACTGCCTTATTTTCTTCCAATTAATACATGTACCTGCAAAAGAGTGCATAATTATTCCTGCAGCTATCCTTCCTGGTTATTTAGTTATTTGAGAGTATTTGATTGAACTGTCCTGAATCAAGTAGCAAACAACTAGATAAAATTATACCCGTAACAATTTTCAGTCATTGGTACTTTCTTATGGTAATGTTGTCTTTCATCTTCCCATAGTATCCTTCTCTGTTTAATAATGTACTGTTGTATTGAAAATGCTTGTAGCAGTTTGTCTAGTTTTGTTCTTTTTTCCGCACTTATTCCTGAGCTTCTTTGAAAAACAATTCTGACTGTCCTGCCCTGTGAACCTTCCCTTTAAGCTGGAATTAAATAAAATCATGGATCATGAAGCCTGTCTTTCATGATACTGTATGAAAATAGCCTATACCTAGAGAAAATTCCATTTTAAATTTAAATATACACAGTACCTCTGAAAAAACTAACCTCTGTATACTTTGTAATCATGCACTTGCCAAAATTACTTATCCAAAAAAGGGGGATATAACCTGCTGCGGACTGTTATTCTGCCATGTGTTATCCCTCAAATGCAGATACAATGAAGAGTCATTTCCTTCCTGAGCTTATGCTCAACCTAAGTGTATGCCACGTTTTTCCCCCACAGCCATACTTTAACTGGGTCTGTTGGACTGCGGCCAGTAAATCATCTTCAGTGAATTGCAGTTTATGACTTAAACCTAAATAGTGCCTGTTCTGGAAACTTTAACTGTAACTGCTTCACCAGTGCATCCATTTTATAATTTTAATGTGTTTTTTCTATAAAATATTATTGGGGTTGCATCATAATTTGACCTTAGTTCGCGGCCTACTAAATATGAACTAGACATAATGTGGTTTATGTGAAACACTTTTCCACATGAAACCTAATAAAATCATCTCACCATATTTATTTTAATTTTAGTTATTTCCTTCAGCTAAGGCATTGTATTGGTATGTAACTAAACCAGTAATCTTCTTTCACAAATTACTCTGTTTGGCCCCAGCAATGTGTCTGATGTGGTGACATTACCAAACACTGCTACAAATGTGCAGAGACCTTCACTGAAATCACGTTCCTGTATACCTTCCTCTGGGTGCCCCATTCCTGTTATACTGCTAGCTACTGTTCTCAACTCCTCTTTAGTTCTAATGACAACTTTAATGAATCTGAATCTCCCACAACTTAAGGCTGTTATTATCACTAACATATAATGACCTATGTTCTCCACAAGTGAAAAAAGTTGCAATACAGTACACTTTTCTAGATTTATTAATCTTTTGTTATGCGGTGCCAGCTTATTTATTTATTTGTTTATTTAATCATTCATTTAACCATTTGTTAACCAAGTGGTGATGATCATTAGATCCTTTTCAGCTATTATCGAGGTTCACTTATTATCCAGTATCACTTGTACATTCCATAAAGCATAGAAAAAGTGCTTTGAATGTGTAGACAGTGCACTTTATACACCAAGCACAGCAAACAGAACCTAAGGAAGACAGTACATATCACAAAATGTTACCTTAAGTGATAATAAAATACCTTACTCAGTCTTTTTTTTGTAAATTGAATATATGGTTGGATTAAAACTTATAACATATGTAGAATTTTATGACCAGAAAAAATTGCCTTATATCAGGATTCCATTATCTGTTGCTTTTTATTTATTTATTAACCTTCATACTTTTATACCAAGTCCAAAATGTTTAGGATTTTTACTTGGCAGTATTTACATATATATTTTTATATCCCAAGCAGACTTCAGATATTTTTTCTCACATAGATAGCAAATGTTGGTGATATGCTGGGAAAGGGGGTTAATTGGGAACATTTGCTCTGAGTATGTAAAGAGTTGACATATTTTAAAAATTCTCTGTAGAGTGTTTTGTCAGAAATGTGGGAGAAAATCCTTGTAATTAAGGAAATTATTCTTTTGAGCCTTACTAAGTTTAATTATACCAAAAAAGCCCCCCAAAAAAGCAGTTTCTAGAAAATGGAAATCAAAATATTGGAACTAAAAGCAATTGAAGTACAGAATATTGTAAATGTGATAAAAGAATTGGTGGGATCCTTAGGAAAGGGCAAATTATATAGAAGTAACTGATACCCCTGGGGGACTATACACAAAGAATATTGTTCAGAAGGAGTAAGGAGGTGAACAATTTATGGAATGTCAGAGTGAATGCTAATTGTGAGACAGAAAATGTGTATATTGCATTAAAAATGTCATTATGGTTTATCTTTTATATTAATATATGTTAATCTGTGTCACTGTTTTAACTATGATTTAATAAAGATGTTTATAAAATTTATACTAACTTGTCTAGTATTATATGAAGATTGTTATCAGAGTTTTAAGCATTCTGTACCCTTTGCAGACTATTTTATACTTATTTTTTTTTTCTAACTGATACCGTATGCATTTAAAGTCTCCATCAGTTTTTACTCTTCTCACAGCATGACAATTTTCTGGCAAACTTAATGCAGATCAGTATTCATCATAAAACAAACTATATGTGTTAAGCTCACATCTGTACAAACTAGTATAAGCACATAAGTAGCTTTGTAGGTGATTGCAAGGCTAAAGACCCCAGGGAGACTATATAAGCCTAGCCATGGCCATGCTTCCCAAATGTATCTGACAAGTTTTTTTTCCTAATTATTTTTATTGAGAATTATAAATAAACAACAACATGTATCATAACAGTGTACATATATATATATATATATATATATATATAAACTGCATAATACATAAAAGTTATTAATCATTAGTAAAGGAAAACACAAGATCAACCATTTACAAGGTGTCTACATTATAAACAAGATAATTTAGATATTTAAGAAATTTATATTTCATGACTGGTTTAATGTCCATTTGTTCAACAACTTCTTGAGTTTCATCCACAAATTTAAAGAAGAGGTCATTCTAGTGGTTCTTTCTTTATTAGATAAAATTTCTAATTGACAGGTTTCAGTTGCAATGTTAGAGAATTCTTTCATTGTTGGAGTAGAAGTACTTTTCCAAATTTTTATCACTTTCCTCGCAATTGTTAAAAGGGTCCAAATAACAGGGTTGTCAATTTTCTTAACATATGCAAGAATTGGGGTATTAAACAATATTAGTGATTTGTTTAACATGAAGTTATCATTGAATAATGCCTATAAAAAAGAATTGACATAATTCCAAAATGGTTTAATTATTGTACATTCACGAATCATATGTTGCCAATAAGCTGTAACATGTAATCCACATCTCCAACAGCCCACTTTCTTTTTAGACATCAATTCTATTTTATGAGGTGTAAAAAAAAAGCCTTGTGCATAAATTTCCATGAAAATAGTTTCCACCTTAATGACATTGTGGTTTATGCAGAAGATGTAAGCATAATTTATTTTCTCAGTTCCATTTGTGTAATGATTGTTAATAGCTATAAAGTATTCCCAATAATTATCTTTACAAAGATCTGACTTAATTTTAATCACTTTATAAACCTTGGAAATCCAACCTTTCTCTGAAAAGTTTTGCTGTATCAGTAACATCAAAAGTTCTACAAATTTTGGAATCTCTATTTTTATTGATGCTTGCATCAAAGTTATTCTCTTTTCTGTATCATATCTACAATTTTGAATATCCAACCACATTTCACTATTTAAATTAAATTTACTTAATATAAAATCTAGGGAATGTATTTTTTTTTCTTTGTCTATTAATTGAAACCAGTATATTAACTGTTTTTCTTTAAGAATGTTCATTGTAAGTGTATTAAATGAGTTAATATTGTTTTGTATATATGCTATAGGGAATGTTAAGAATATCCAGGATTTATATTCAGGCTCTCTATAAATAAGATTTCTGAAGTTAGAGATTCTCATAGTAATGTATTTTGAATTTATTGATGTGTTCTGATATCCTAATACATAATCTTTTAATAACCAAATAAAACTATTAGTAATAATGTTATGATAGCAATTATAGATTCATTGATCATTTTATAAGGATACTTTCTTGTATGTCTTTCTACTTAGCAGAACAATTTGTATTAGTCCAAGAAATAATTGTTTTTATAATGGCTGAAGTAGAATATAGTTATATATCTGGAAAACATATTCCACCATAAGTTCAACTTCTTTGATGTTGTTTTACTGCTAACCTAGGTCTGTTGGAATGCCAAAGAAATTTACGTATTAGGGTATTGAAAGCTCTTACATGTTGTTTAGGAATGGGGAGGGCTAAAGATTGTATTATATATAGTATTTATGGTAATATTATTTTTATAATTAAAAGTCTCTCTTCTATTGTAAATAAGAATTGATTCCATTTATTAATAAGAGTTTTAATTTTAGCTAAACTATCCCAATAATTTATATTAATTATATCTTTAATGTTCTTGGCTAGTATTATTCCTAAATATTTTATTTTATCATCATTAACTAGATATTTGGAATGCTTTTTGCCATATTAGTAATACTAGAATTTATACTTAAAATATTTGTTTTATTTTCATTAAATGTGAGTCCTGATTTAGATTGGAAAGTTTTAATTGCCTTAAAAAGGGAATTAAGAGAATTTTTGTTATCTGCTAATGTCAATACAATATCATTTGCAAATAAAAGTATTTTTGAATTTATGTTATGTCCAAATTGTACACCCTTAATTTCTGAATTTGCTCTTATGTAGTTTGCAAAGGGTTCCATAATTTAAGTAAATAGTAAGGGTGATGGGGACAACCTTGTTTCGTACCCTTAGTGATAGGAATTGATTGTGAGACATAAAAACTTATTTTATATAAGTTAATGAGTTATATAACTTTTTTATAAGTTGCTGAAAATTTACTAAAAAGTTACATTCTTCCAATACTAACAAAAGATAATCCCAATTAGCTGTGTCACATGCACTGTTAATATCTAACCTTAGTAATGTCAAAGTATCCTTTATATTATTAGTATAGTTAATTATAGTTAGAATTATTTTAATATTATCATAATCAGTATTCCTATCTTTTATAAATCCAGTTTGGTCATTAATAATTAGGTATGGAAGAAATTGTTGAATTCTACTTGCTATAATAAACATAAATAATGTATAATCAACATTTAATAATGAAATAGGTCTGTAAGATGTACATTCAGCTGGGTCCTTATCAGATTTTAAAATTGGGGAAATAAGCATATATTTCCATGAAGGAGGGACTATCATTAAATCTTTAGCTAGTTGTGATATTATCCCATCATTAATTGGTGCTTTGTTAGACTTTAATTTATTTATTTGATTTGTAAGTTTAAGAGTTGATATAGGCCTATCAATTATTTTCAGACATTGATCTGTCAATCTATTTTTGATGTATTTGTTAATAAATACTTTTATTACTTCTTGTAAGTCCATTACTGGATTATTTTGATTCATTGTAATAAAATGTGTTCTGAACTCTTGAAGTATATCTTCAATTACAGTCACTTTTTTCTTTTTATTCTCAATGTATAGTTCTTTGATTTATCATTTTATTTCTAGAAGCAATTTTACACAAGATTTTGGGTTTATTGAGTAATTTGTTAATTTAATCTTTTCCATTTTTATTTTAATTTTATGATTTACAATTTCTTAATATTTTGTAGCTCATTTAGTTTTTTAAAGAGCTACTATTATTAATTTGATTTTCTTTGCTTTAGTTTATCATTTTTTTCTTGCAAATCTTTTAAATCCTTATCCCATTTCTTACTTTGTAGTGAATACCAATTTATAATTTTTCAATATAAATAGGATTTGAGAGCAACCCATAAATAAGCTTCTGATATATTCTTTGTTGAAGAATTCCCTAAAATGTTTCAAATTTGTAATATATGTTGGAATTCTTTTAATATGAATGTTATTGTTATACTTCAATAAAACATCAAATATTATGGCATGATCTGAAATTGAGAATGAAATTGTTTTATATTTGTCTAAATAAGTAACTAAATCATTTGAAATAAAAATGCTATATATTCTTTATTGTGAGCCATGTCTATTTGAGAAATGAGTAAAACAAAGCGAGCCTTTAACTAAACTATAAAAATTCATTAGTATCTTTAATGTTAAGTATATTGGTAAAATTTATTAATGCTTTGGCAGTGGCTGATATTTTTCGCTTACCCTTAGTATTAGTGTCTTTTTCATGTAGGCTACAATTAAAATCTCTGGCTATAATAAGACTTCTTCTTCTATTTTGGCTGTTCCCATTAGTGGTCACCACAGCAGGTCATCTGTTTCTATTTTTTCCTGTCCTCTGCATCTTGCTCTGTCACACCAGCCACTTGCATGTCCTCTCTCACCACACCCATAAACCTAATCTTAGGCCTTCCTCTTTTCCTCTTACCTGGCAGCTCCATCCTTAGCATCCTTTTCCCATAATACCCAGTATCCTTCCTCAGCACATGTCCAAACCAACGCAATCTCACATCTCTGACTTTGTCTCCAAACCATCCAACCTGAGCTGACCCTCTAGTATGCTAATTCCTAATCCTGTCCATCCTCGTCACAGCCAGTGCAAATCTTAATATCTTTAACACTGCCACTTCCAGCTCTGACTCTTGCCTTTTTGTCAGTGCCACCGTCTCCAACCCATATACATAGCTGGACTCACTACCCTCTTGTAAACCTTCCCTTTCACTCTTACTGGTACCCGTCTGTCACAAATCACTCCTGACACTCTTCTCCATCCATTCAACCCTGCCTGTAATCTCTTCTTCACCTCTATTCCACACTCACCATTACTCTGAACTGTTGATCCCAACTACTTAAACTCATCCATCTTCGTCAGCTCTACTCCCTGCATCCTCACCATTCCTCTATCCTCCCTGTCATTCATACACATATATTCTGTCTTAGTCCTGCTGACCTTCATTCCTGTCCTCTCTAGAGCATATTCTCCTTAACCTGGTCCCTACTCTCACTACAGCTCACAATGTCATCTGCAAACATCATAGTCCACGGGTCCTCCTGTCTGATCTCATCTGTCAACCTGTCCATCACCACTGCAAATAAGAAAGGGCTTAGAGCTGATCCTTGATGTAATCCCACCTCTACCTTAAACACATCTGTCACTCCCACCGCAGACCTCACCTCTGTCACACTACCCTCGTACATATCCTGTACCACTCTTACATACTTCTCTGCCACTCCTGACTTCCTCATATAATACCACAACTCCTCTCTAGGCACCCTCTCATATGCATTCTCTAAGTCCACAAAGACACAATGCAACTCCTTCTGAACTTCTCTATATTTCTCCATTAACATTCTCAGAGCAAACATTACATCTGTAGTGCTCTTTCCTGGCATGGAACCATACTGCTGATCATTAATCATCACCTCCCTTCTTAACCTAGCTTCCACTACTCTTTCCCATAACTTCAGCTATGATAAGACTATCCTTTGAATACTGAAGAATTGTTCTAATTGAATTTTGGCTGCTATGACATCTAAACCAGGAATCCAATATAAATTTACTAAAGAATATAGTATCAATTCTAATGTGCAGTGTGATGCCCGCGCCCTGGCCCAGCAATCAAGGAGCCTCAATCCTCACCACTAACACCAGAGAGGGCATCTCGTATAAGAGGAAAGGATAACAAATACACACAGTAAAGTACAATTTCCCTTAAGTGCACACATAGATCACAGTCATTCTGGGGCTGGTTGATCCCTTGCTCCCCAGGTCCCCAATAAGACTCCCACTGGCAGAGCTATAGGGTCCAGATCTCAGCCTAGCTGGCAAGCTAACCTCCAGTACCCTCTCTGTCCAACCAGTGCTTTGTGTCCCTGCCCAAGTAGCTGACACATACACACACTTTGAGATAAGTATTTATACAACTTCACAGACACTCCTGGGAAAGGCTGACACAGATTCTCCAGCTGTGCCCCTTTACCCAGACTATACTGTAGTAATTACTGCCACCATCAGCTAATAATTATCAGCTACCCAAAGGCCCTTAAAAGGGTGTCCAGTTATTACTGTGCAATATTATTATCCAATTGGTAAGTGTGACTAAACAGTCTAAGGCTTATTAGAGTGGCCTTGTACAATAAACTCTATAAATATGCAATGTACTCTAGAGCTTAACTTGTTTCTACACAAACCAGCCACAGGTAAAAGTTTTTTTTTAATTTGTAATAATAAATAATTAAAACACATGACAATACTACTACAATACAATGCTACTCAAGAGTTCAGAGATCACACAGAAACTTAAAACAATTCAGTAGTACAGTTCTGACATAACAGAAAACCCTTAGTCTAATCTTTATAGTCCTAGCTATTTCTACAAAAAAACATACTTCTAAGATAACTTACTTAAGATAACAGGCAGTACTGAGGTTGGATATCAAGACAAAAATGCTTAACAATCTCTGGTTCTCACTGTTTAATTTGAAACTCCAGTTCTGATAAACATTACATCATCTTTTTCACCGTTCCTAGAGCTTTCAGGCTACACATTAACTACATTTACATTCTTTTACACTTAGAGCAATAAAGGAAATTCCACATGTAAATTCTGGTCATTAACTTTAGCCTTAAAACAATAGGCAGGAAGTCTTCCTCTAGCCGGCCTGGAGCTGACTTGTAAAACATCAAAGGCAGTGATTAAATAATTTTAATTTCAAAGGAAGATTTTGAAATGCTTGACTTAGTTTTCCTTACAGCAGATGACAATGTTGCCACATTGTTGAAACAGCATTTCTTTATATTCAAGACACAAGCCTGTATTTTACATTTATATTTACAAATGCCAGAATTATGTATCAAATTCTATTTGGCTAGGCTGGCAGCCTTCACCCATCTTCCACAATCTTCACAAGCAGGAACATAATAAACAAAATGATAAGCATATACATGCTAACACCTATAATAGAGCAGCTTCAAATAATTTTAAATGTTTTATTTCCGATGGTTATAACTTCAACAGTGGCTATGAATGAGTTACTGGTAATGATATTAAAGACTGAGACAGTTGTGATTCATTGAAGGATTTAATTATACTATTTGGAAAAAAGTTACTTAAAGTGAAACTGCTGTAAATGGACAATGCTTATCTCAGTAAATGTATTGATTTAAAAATTGTACCCATGGGCTTAAATATTTTTAAAGCACCTTTAGGGTTAGAATTAAATGATGAGATATGCAATGAGTTTTCTGCATTGTATGATAGGTTCAGTTTTGAATTCATTAAGTTACTTATTAAACACAATGATGCCAAGTTAAGTACATTATTATGTGAAGTAGAAAAGCTTAATATTGACATTAAAAATGACTTGATTTTCAAATAATTGGAGGAATTTTATAACAAACAATTTGAAGTAGTAGAAAAGAAAAGTTATAAGGCACATTTACAAAAAGTAAAAATATAGAAAGGGACCTTCACTAGCATAAACGTAAGCAAGTTTGTTCTTGGAGTAAGTACAGATATGGGAACCCTATTATTAAAAGATCATATAGAACACATAAACCATTTTACCAGGATGGAAGAAGTATGGGAAACAATTATTCAAATTTTCAGTTACAGAAAAGATCAGGTTTCAGCTACAGGGGTCAGAATCCTATGGATTCAGGACAGAACACAATAACCCAATGGCACCAGCAATATCAACACAGTCAACAGGGGCAGTTTGATACAGGCAGAGTCATTACCGATAGTGGTTTCTAATAAATACATTTATACTTATAATGAGTTTCATATATACAATTATACAAAGCATGAGATAAAAAGAGAACATTTTTCTTTATTTTCTAAAGGGGTAAAGTTCATAGCTTCTAAGGAATTTAATTTAGTTGACACTCTTATTGAGACTAAGTTATATTTTAGGAAACTTAATTTAGCAATTTATTTTAATAATAAAAAGGACAATATTTGGAAGAATGGTAGTAATTTTGAATTGAGAAGGAGAAGTGTATTTAATCCCCCCTTACATCCTACCCTCTCTGTTTTTGAGGATACTGTTTTGGAGGATTTATATAGGTTACAAGGTAGACTTAATAAAAAGGAAGTGGCATTACTCTAACCTAAGAAAGGAAGAATGGATTATTTTTCAGCTGCCAAGTAATGCTAAATCTATTAGAATTATGCAACCAGATAAGGGAGTGGGGATAGTCCTTTCTTGTGCTTATAAATATTATAAAATTGTGTTCAATATTATAGCAGATATTGAAATATATTTGCCAGTTTCTTGTAATGAAATTAATATTGTTTATAGTATAATTGATTCATATTTGGAAGACTATCTAATGCATCAGAGAATAACAAATGAAGTTTATGATTTTTTTTGTATGTGAAGAAACCAGTGACAGCTACAATATTTGGGATACCCAACATTCATAAAAATATAGAAAAACCACCATTTTGACCTACTGTATTTAGGAGTAAATCTAAAACATACCCCTTGGGGTAGTTATACATAGGTGGCTCAAGCCAATTTTTTCTAAGGTAAAACATTTAGTTATTGATTCTTGGGATTTCCTTGAACATTCAAAGCAGGACATCTGTCTAAGGATTTAATTTTTCTTACAGTGGATATTACTGATTTATTTACCTGTATACCAAAGGGTGTAGGTTTAGACCTTTTTTATAAGAGTGTAACTAAATATTCAAGGTTTGAAAATAACAAAGCACATTTGATTAATGAACTTATGAGCTTGGTATTAGAGAATAATTTTATATTTTTGAGGGGAATATTCTAAACAAGTTAAGGGAGTAGCTATGGGGGCTCTTGTACCCTCATCTTTGCTAATTTGGTTTTATTGGAGTGGGAAAGTACACATGTGTTTGAAAGTCCCTATAAAAATATTCAGCTTTATTTAAGATTTTTAGATGACATATTTATTCGATGGAAAGGACCAGTAAATGAAATTGCATGATTTATTGATTAACATCAAATGTCTTCTTTTCTTAGGTTTGCATACAATTTTAGTACAAGTATTTACTATTTAGATACCCTTATTGCACATACTGATGTCTGCTTTAAGTCTAATATTTATAGAAAGCTAACTTTCTTCAGCAATTCTTATTTAGAATATTCTAGCTGTTATCCATTCAATCCGAAAAAAAGTATTGTAAAAGACCAGTTTATTAGTGCAGCTAGAATGACCTCATAATTTGAGGACGTCATTCAAGAGTTAGATTCTATAGGGAATATGTTTATTAGCTTGACAAGTCTTATCTGCAAAGCCATGGAGAGGATCATAATGGATCTCATAAATAAAGACATAGGGAATTTGCAGACTTTGGATCCAACCCAGTTTGGCTTTGTCAAAGGCAGATCATGCCTTTTAAACTTGGTTGACTTTTTCAAAACAGTCACCAAGGCCATTGATGAGGGAAAGGCAGTCCATACAGCCTACCTTGACCTGGCGAAGGCCTTCAATACAATACCCCACTCAGGTATCATTGAAAAACTCATCAGCTTAAATGTAAACCCATACATCACAAGATGGGTTGCAAACTGGCTGAGTGACAGAACCCACAGGGTCAGAGTTGCTGGCGCCATGTCAGACTCAAAGCCTGTCACAAGTGGTGTCCCACAGGGCTCAGTCCTGGGCCCACTCTTGTTTGGCATCTACTTTTCTGAAGTACAAGCAAACACAGGAGGGTTATGGCTGACAAAGTTTGCAGATGACTGCAAACTGGGCGCCGTAGTCGAAAACACATCTGACACAGATATCCTTCAGAAGGGTCTCACAGAAACGGATAACTGGTGCCAGAGCCATGGCCTAAAGTTAAATGCCAAGAAATGCATAGTCATACCCTTCGGGAAAAACAAGGTTACCCCTAGCTACCATATAGGTGGCAATCCACTGAGCACAGAAGAAGTTATCAGGGACCTGGGGACCCAGGTTGACAGTAGCCTTTCATTTGACACTCATATTGCTAAAGTAGTTAGGAAGACCTTCTACATTGCCCACCTTATCATGAAGGGATTCACATCTAGATCAAGGGAGGTCATAGTCTCCTATACTCATCACTCATCAGACCAAAGATTGAGTACAATGCCCCATTCAGAATGTATCTGACCCGACACTTGCAGCAGCTGGAGAGGCCACAAAAGTTCCTCACCAAAAGGATAAAGGGTCTCAAAAATCTGTCTTATGCTGCCCGACTGAAAGAACTCCAGCTCTATTCAGTTGCTTACCGCTTGCTCAGAAGTGACCTGTGCCTGACATACAAGGCCATGTCAAACCCAGATTTGATGAACATGCTTCACCTCAAAAAATCTAGATCCCTCAGAGCCACAAGGGCGGGAGACTTAAACCTTGACACGGTTATTAATAGGACGTGCTGGAGGGATAGATTCATCACCCAAAGACTCCCTATGCTGTGGAACAAAATCCCGGTATATGTGAGGCAGAGCACCTCGCTGGCCTTGTTCAAGAGGAATCTTGACCAATGGATGGGAGATCGCAGATATACCCCAGGGATTACCTCAGTGTCACTGCTCGACAGAGGCACAGCAAAATAATGGGCATAGTTTCTCCAAACTAAAGGGGTGGCGTAAGCCACAAAACTATGGGCTAGGCTTGTAAATGCCCTCGGGCAGATAGCCTAGTATGAACCTATGAACCTATAAAAGGGATTATCCTTTGCCCTTAATAAAGAAAGTCAGGGACTATGTGATTTCACAGTGGGGCCTTAAATATAAACCATTATTAGGTACAGGCCTCAAACCTCAAAGGGAAATACAGGATAATAAGAGTTAGGAAAGGGCTTTTATTTTGGAATATGGAACTCACCTTAAGGAAGTTTAAGGTATTTTTATGAAAAATTGGAATATTTTAATGGGAAACACTGATGTTTACCAACTCCTGGGAGCTAACCCTTCCTTTGTTTACAAGACTATTCCTAATATTAAAGCTAATTTTGAAAAAGCTGAGGGTATAAAAGTATATGTAAGTCAAAAGGAGAAGGGACTAGAAGATGTGGGTTTTGTAAGCAGTGCACCTATATATTGAATGCTGAACATCTGACTTTGCATACTATAACCAAGAACAGAGTTTTTTTAAGAGTGGAAACTGTCTATCAAAAAGGATGGTCAATTTGGCCAAGTGCCTTGACTGCCCAGCATTTCATGTCAGTAAAACTGAAAGGGCTCTCAGAAGTCGCATGTATGAGCATTTATATAGTATAAGTAAGAGAAATGAAAATGTTTTGTTTTTCTTTCAGCTTTTCCCAGTTAGGGGTCACCACAATGGAACTCAGGTCTGCTAATGATTGACAGTAGATTTTTTTACGGGTGCTGAGGTGCCAGCTCGATGCCCAACCTTCAACGAAGGCACGCCCATTCTACTCATGTCTTTTGAACACCATTCGACCGTGGGGAGGACATGCAGACTCCACACAGAAGGCGCTTCAGCCGAGAATCAAATGGGAAAACCTCTTGCTGTGAGGCAACAATGCTACCGCTGCACCACCGTGGCTTATAAGTAAGAGAAATGAAAATAATGCCCTATATAAACATCTTTCAGTTAGTCCCACTTGTTTGAAGTTTCATTATGCAATTTTAGATCAAATTTTGGGAAATCCTAAGGGAGGTGATGAGAAACTCCTTCTGGAAGAGAAAGAGATAAGGAGGCAGCTTAAATTGAATGCATCTCAGGCTCCAGGAATCAATGAAAATATTTCCCTCCAGCCCATTTTAAAATCACAGTCTGTTTGACTACCAGGAATTCTTAAAATGAGTATTCATATTTCAGTAAGACTCGTGAATTAATAGGATTAATTGGTTATTCATTATGGATTTTAAGTATATGTATTATTTATGGATTTTATTGAGTGAACTTATTTATGAGTGTTTTTATAACATAGTTCATTTTTAAAATCAAGCTGTTTGATTTTGGAATTTTTAAATAAGTATTTTTTAAGTGTGGTAGGTTTGATTAATTTTACGGACTTTGTGTTCTAAGCCTTGTATAGTAATGACTGAACCTAATTAGTTGTGGTCCCTTCAAATCAAGTGTCCCTTTTTGACTACTCTTTTGTTTAATTAATTGGATAAAGAGGACGTAATTGTTTTATATATTCTATATAAACCTTTTATTAGGTGTTGGATAAGATTCTGATGAATAAAGAAAATTATTTTAAGAAAGTTATAAATATATTGAATCAGCTCTCATATTAATCTAGATCTGTATGAGTTGAACGCATTATAATTTATGTTTATTAAAAGCTCTACAACATATATCCACACAAAACTATTTATGTATATAATGTCATATGTTTTAAGAATTTTTTAATGATAAAGTACAATATATAAGTAATTAAATATAGTTGGATCAAAAGGTATTAAAATAATTTTGACCAAATAAAATTAAATTTCATTAATAGATCTTACAGAGAATCTATTTAAGCCAATCCAACCCATATCACATAACAAAGATATTTATACTATTTCTCTATGAAAATACAGTAATATGGTTTCAAAAAGAAACTCATGCAACAATCTAATTAATCAATTCTATCCATATTGAGAGGGCCTATCTTGATACAAATGAGGCTAAGATGCTCCTTTCTAACAGCCTAACTAAATCATATTCTACAATATTATCATGTAGTTTTACTTATATATGTATTCCTCAATGTAACGTGCCTCAGAAATAGAGATAAAGGTATTATTTAATTTTTAAAGGTTCCAACTAATTGTTAGAGTAAGGTGGACTCTAAAAAATATTATCTGATAATAAGTTAAATATACTAGTAGAAACCATTTATATGAGAATGCAAGTAGTAATAATTATGACCATGTCCTAAGAAGCAGTTGTTTGTTTAGCAACACTCCCTTAATATAACTCAAGATATATACATGTACCACATAATATAAAGAAGTATGCTTAAATCTTTCAATAGTAATATATTCATATGTATAGTATATCAATAAGAATATATAATTTGCATATATGTATAATGTAATGAATAAAAAATCAGAGGTGAACATCAATTTATTTAAAAATCCAATTACTTATTGTGAAATATTGTGCAAAACATTATTTCTGAGATGTGGACAACAAATATTTAAATACATAATTATATACTTTTATAACTAATAACAACTTAAAATTAGAACAGAAAAAAATAAATGCATAATTTGCTAGCTGGCTTGAAGGTATTACTTGCTGTTATATTGAATTATAAAGCAGGCTAAAATCTGTGAAATAATATTACTGCTGAATGCTGTGAAGCATTCATCACTGCATTATACCAGATGCATGTTTGATACCTATTCTAACAATGTACACAGAACATACATAACTATTTGACAACATTGATGACATGAGTTACATTTATATTAGTGTGTATTGTATCATATTTTTTGTCTAGCATAACAGTCAACTAGTCTATTCATGATGTCATATACTTTTATAGCAATATCCCTCCTAACAACTCCAAAAGATGTTACAGCTTTGTAACAGTATGTTTGATTACCTTTATGCATTGCTAACATGTCATAATAAATTTGTTCAGAGAAAATTAATGCATTACCATCAGTGGTCACTCAAAATCAGATATGTTATATCTGAAATATGGGATTAATAGTGATGTTAACATGAGAGTGTCCATGTTTGTGTGTCCTTCTATAGTATTGTTGATGAGTTTATAACTGTATTCCACTTATTGAACATCATTGTTGACATTACACAAATATTCAGTTAAGTCCATTTGCCTATCATCATAATTTGCACCCAACCCGATTTTATGTAAGATGCCCAATAGATGTCCTTTTCATTGTTTATGCCAATATATTTATGTGATAAAGACATCTTCTCCGTTGGTATGTCAGCTTATCTGACTGTCATGTAATATATATTTGCAATGTGCAGGCAATACTATACCATACTAATGTGTGCTTAGAGGTACTGCTACAGCTGTATTCCTTTTACACGGCCTCATCATCTGAACAATATGATGTTTCACCTGCCCTCTTGACCAGTGTTTGTTCCTACAATTCATCTGTGTGGCTTTATTCAATACACACACTTCCCTTAAGTGTTTATTTTAAATGACATTCCGTTTACCTTTACAGAGTTTGTACAAAACTTGTACAGAAAGATTGAGATGAAAATGTACAATACTCTACATTATATACATTGTAATGTATTTTATTTGGAATTTATACATTATTATATAGTAAAATAAGGATAGTTGACTTGTCAAGGTCTTACCTCCCTATTAAATATAGAAATGAGGTGTATTATCAAAGCATCATATTAAATATTCTAGTATACTTTTATTAAAATTACTGCAAGACTGAAACTTAGTTATCTATATCTTAGTTTTATCTATATCTCTAACCCCCCTAGTATAAGTTATCTAGACAGACATATAAATAAAAGTAAGAGATGGACTCAAATACAAGAACCATTTCCAAAGTTTGTTCTTATACATACAGAAAGCAAGTAATCTCCGTGGTATCCCCGAAGTCTCAAAACAACCCACTAAAGTGTAGTGGGTCTAAAAACAAAACAGTGTAAGAAACTTCTCTGTATGGAAGATTTTCAGTCCATATATTTCTAGTTAATCACTGTATATTAATCAGATCAGACAACAGTAGTAGAAGTAGCAAACGTAAACTTGTCAAGTCAAAAAGTAATAATAGAAAATATATAATTCTACAGCATTACTAAGTATTCGAAAGTAATCCAAGTAAGGCAGGCAATCTGTTTCCAGTCAAAAATCCTTTATTATTACTCTATTTTTGTTTTACTTGGATCGCTTGTCTGTGTACTTAATAAAGGATTTTCGACTGGAAACAGACTGCCTGCCTTGCTTGGATTACTTTCGAATACTTACTAATGCTGTAGAATTATATATTTTCTATTATTACTTTTTGACTTACGTTCATAGGTTCATAGGTTCATACTAGGCTATCTGCCCTAGGGCATTTATAAGCCTAGCCAGAGTGTGTTTGGCTTTCGCCACCCATTTTAAATTAATTTTGCTATGCCCTTTTTCGAGGTTAGTATACTGTGCCTCTGTCTAACAGTGACACAGAAGTGATACCCGGGGTAAACCTACGATCTCCCATCCACTCATCAAGATTCCTCTTGAAGAGAGTTAATGAGGGACTCTGCCTAACCTGGACTGGGATTTTATTCCAGAGTGAAGGGAGCCTCTGGGTTATGAATCTGTCCCTCCTGCATGTCTTATTTATTTCAGTGCTGAGGTTCAAGTCTCTTGAGCGCGTAGCTCGATGGGATTGGGATTTTCTGAGGTGCAGCATGTCCATTAATTCCGGGTTGGACATGGCTTTATACGTCAGGCACAGATTGCCTCTGAGCAGGCGGTATGCCACTGAGTAGAGCTAGAGTTTCTTTAACCGGGCAGCGTATGGCGTCTTTTTGAGCCCTTTGATCCTTTTGGTGAGGTACTTTTGGGGTCTTTCCAGATGCTGCAGGTGTCTGGTAAGGTACATCCCAAAAGGGGCATTGTACTCAATTATGGGCCTGATGAGGGATGAGTAAAGAGGCACAATGACCTCCCCTGATCTAGATGTGGATCCCTTCATGATTAGGTGGGCTATATAAAATGTTTTTCTAACCACTTTGGCCACGTGGTTGTCAAATGAAAGATTGCTATCAACTTGGGTCCCCAGGTCCCTAATTACTTCTTCTGTACTTAATGGATTACCACCTATGTGGTAATTTGTGGGCACTTTGTTTTTGCCAAAGGGGATGACTATACTCTTTTTGGCGTTTAGCTTGAGGCCATGGCTCTGGCACCAGTTGTCTGTTTCTATGAGGCTCTTTTGGAGGATGGTTGTGTCGGCTGGAGAGTCGATTATGGCGCCCAGTTTGCAGTCATCTGCGAACTTGGTCAGCCACAGTCCTTCCGTGTTGGCCTGTACCTCCAAGAAATATATACCGAACAAGAGAGGTCCCAGGACTGAGCCTTGTGGGATGCCACTTGTAACTGGTTTGGAGTCTGACATGGCTCCAGCAATTCTAACCATGTGGGTTCTGTCCTTGAGCCAGTTTGCAACCCATCTAGGTAAATAGGGGTTTATATTTAAGCTGGTGAGCTTATCTGAGTGGGGTATTGTATCAAAGGCTTTTGCGAGGTCCAGGTAGGCTGTGTGGACCACCTTCCCCTCGTCAATGGCCTTGGTGACTGTTTCAAAGAAATTGACCAGGTTTAAGAGGCAGGATCTGCTCTTAACAAAGCCGAACTGGGTAGGATCCAGTGTCTGTAGGTCCCCAATATCTTTATTTATGAGGTCCATGATGATCCTTTCCATAGCTTTGCAGACCAAGCTAGTCAGGCTTATGGGGCGATAGTTTCCAGGATCCGTTGAGGCACCACCTTTGTGGAGAGGGACCACTGTTGCTGTACGCCACTCTTTGGGTATATATCCTGTAGTAAGGCTGAGATTGAACAGTAGTTTTATGTTTGGGTTTAGCTCTTCTTGGAGTTCATGTAGGACGCAGCCCGGGACACCGTCTGGTCCCATTGATGCTGTGTTTTTTGTTCTGGAGAGGCGGCTCTTACCTGAGCATCTGAGATGTCAGGAGGTAGCACTCTGCTGGGATAGATATTTGCCCTTTTGGTGGGGAGGGGGGGAGAAGTTTGCGCTGAACCTGTCAGCTAGGATGTTGGCAATGTCTGTGGGTTCGGTGAATTTTTTGTCATTTTGGACTAATTCTGAGCATATCTGGGAATTCCCACCCAGGTACCTAACATAACTAAAGAAAGCCTTGTGATTATCCTTAGTGTCCTGTGCAATTTTTCTCTCAAAGCTAGCCTTAGATGATTTTATGAGTGCCCGTAGTTTTTTGCTAATACTGATCAGAGATGCCTTCCCTTTTTGGGATTTTGCTCTATCATGTAGTAGCTTCCTCCTTCTATTGTATAGTTTGTTTATGGCTTGGGTCCACCAGACAGAACATCTGCCTTTGGAGGATTGGGTCTTGGTTTTATTTGGGATTGCATGATCCATGCATTCCTGAAGGTGTTCATAGAATGCATTTATAAAGGATTCTGCGGTCTGGGCCATATTTTCCACAGGCCCAGGGGCTTTGAAGGATTCCACCTCGGTTTTGAGGAGTGTGAAATTTGCTTTAGAGAAGTTTTTCACTGTGGTTTTCTGGGCAGGGGGTGGGGTCGGGATGTGAATATCCAGTGAGATTAGTTTATGGTCTGATCTTACCAGTGAGGGATACACTTCTGGTCTGGAGCATAGAGTCCCCATGTTGGTGATGATCAGGTCCAGTATGTTTTCCCCTCTTGTGGGAGTGGTAACAAGTTGTTCCATAGCATTTGAGTTTATAAATTCTAGGAACCTTTGGGCTAGGGTGTTGGAGCTAGAGTAATGCTCCCAGTCTATGTTTGGGTAGTTGAAGTCGCCCAATATAATGGTGTTTGGAGAGACCTTCATATTTTCCAGTGTTCTCAGGAAGGCCAAGTGGGGTTCCTGGGTTTGGGAGGGTGGTCTGTAGCAGACTATAAACTGGAAGGCAGTTTTACCCACTGTTAGTTGCACATGGATAGTCTCTGATGCTTCGTGCTGTGCCACCAACCTGGAGGTGTGGGTATCTTTGATGAATATTGATACTCCCCTCCTTTTGTGGTTCGGTCCAAGTTTTGGGGCCGAAAAGCATGGTATGAGATATAACCTGGTAGTGCTGGGGTGCTCTCGGGAGCCTTGAACCAGGTTTCTGTTACTGCACAGATATCAATGTTCTCCATGCTAAGGAGAGTTTTGAGTGCGTGCATCTTGAGGTTTAGACTTCTGGCGTTGAGTAGCATTACTCTTAGTTTCTTATCCCTTGTGATACCTATGGAGGTGGGTTTGTCTTTTGAGCCTTGCCTAAAAAAGGCACTATGGGGGTAGCAAGAGCCTTTGCCAATATCCGAAAGCCCAGGGGTGACAGGTGCAAGCCATCCCTAGCGAAGAATCATGGCTTGTCGAGCATGCCATCCCAGGCTGACAGGCATTGGATCCCCTTTGAATGACACCAATACTTAAGCCAATTGTTGAAATTGATCATCTTGTCTTCATATTGTGGCATCATTCTTGGTGAGGGTAAGATGCTACTCAAGGTCAGGGTCATACCAGCCTGGGCTACATGCTCAGAGAGCTCCTCTATGTCTCTTTTCATGTATTCCAGGGAGGTACGTCTCAGGTCATTCACACCAGCATGGACAATGACTGAGTCATATTTGTACTTGCCTTGGAGTGACCTGAGTGCTTGTGTTATGTGGCGGATCCCAGCGCCCAACAGGCAGCTCACCATGACCTTCTCCTTGTTCAGCCTGGTGAGTGAGACGTCAGTGTGCCTGACAATAGAGTCACCTATTACAAGTGTATCAGGTGTGTTGTTTAGCCTTAAGGGCTGTGACTGTTCGGCACACTGGTTTTGTGAGCTATGTGTTGCACGTGCTTTGTTTTGGGGTAGCGGTTGCTTGGGTGTCTGCTTTGGAGGTCTCTGCTGCTTAGGCAGATTGTTATTTAGAGCCTCCGAGTATGTTTTTGTGTGTTTATGTGTTTGGTTTGCTGTCGTGGTAGGTCTATGTGAGACTGGAATTGTAGTGAGTGTGGTTTCCTTCTCCTCCTGACTGGTTACGCCAGTACTGAGTTGAGAGAGCTTAGCCTCCAGTTTGGCTATATGGTTGCATCTCTCACATGTGTTGGAATTTGTTGGGAGGAGGAGGGGGTTGTCTGTGTACATGAAGCAGTTGTAACATTGCCTCAAGATTCCCAGATTCACCAGCTGGACCGGAGAGGAGATTGACAACTGACCTTTGGACATGCTAGAATAGTATTGGGAATTCCTTTATAATTGCAAAAAAAGGGCCAATGGGGAACAAGGTACTCAAGGGGAGTTTGTGAGGGTGTAGTGCTTTTAATTTTTTTTTTTTTTTGACAAAAAAACCTGACAAGTTTACGTTTGCTACTTCTACTACTATTGCCTGATCTGATTAATATACAGTGATTAACTAGAAATATATGGACTGAAAATCTTCCACACAGAGAAGTTTCTTACACTGTTTTATACATACAGAAAGCTAACATAATAATAGTCTCCACATCAGTATGGACCTTCTGAAGGGAATGAAGTCCAAAACAGATTAGACTATCATCATTTCATAACTTCAGTCTCCAATTGTTTGTCACCGATTTGCCAGAAATACACAATCTTATGAAAGAAAACAGACCAAAAATCTAAGGCAAAATCTGAACAGTCTGCTGCAATCTGTACAGCTGCTCTACATGTTTGAATTATTTATTTTGAATTAATAGATGTTTTGGAGTTTACACATTATCGCAACCAGGCTCCGAATGTTATAGTCCCAGTGCACGATCAAAGACCCCCACCCCCACCCCCGTAATGTGTCTACCCTTCAAAGTATGCACAAACAACTCACCCTTGACATTTTCTGGCATACAATTAAAAATACATCATCAAAAGGGGAGGAGAACAGCACCCAACCGTGCACCGAAGCCATCACAGCAGGACAGCTAGTTCTGCTGTGTGAAACATTTACAAGAAAAATACACTGGTGCATTCAAAACTGACAGCCAGCATAACATAAATAGGCTCAGACAAATCAATCAAACTGCAACAGGGCTGAAGGAACCCAAAATTACAGAGCATGCAGCAGTCCACGTTGCTCTCACTCATTGTCAAAAACAAATGAATAATTAATACTCATCTCATTATCTACTGTGCACTGGATCCGTGGCTCCACTGTACCTGGACTGAATAACTACAGGACTGAACCAAGTTGCCTTACCACTCATCCTATCATACCCAATGTTCTCATCCACAGCTTGTGAACCTAAATCTAAATGTAATTGCATGAGAAATACTTTGCAACATGGCCTATGCATCCTCTGCCCAAACATGCAAATAAATGCCATCTACCTGTGAAAGAGTACCCATGAGACAGCTCCTCACTACAGAGAATGCAGACCCCACTCAACCCGCACAGAAATTTGTTTCCTGCCAGTACCAGCATCACTTTAGAAATTCTCTTTAATAGTATCACCATATAAACATCAATTTAATAAAATAATTTCAGGAATGATGCGATTTCACATCTTGCTAGCATCACTTAAACACACCAGGAACCCAGCAGGAACAACACGCAAGGAGCAATGTGTTTAAAGATAGACTAACTAATTTGGAAAATATCTTACCCCCAGAATCTATATGAGCAGTTGTTATGTTATTCTAGTACGTTTTTAACCTTCACAAATGGGAATCTATTATCTACTGTTATTTTATGTATAATGCCACTAGTAAATATACATTAGAAGTCAATTGTGCTTCTTTCTTAGTAACCACATCCCCTCTTGCTCATAGCAAGCAGTGTGTAAGCACAGCATGTATAATTGGAGTTCTTCTCTTTCCTCCCCCTTCTCAAAAAAGGCAGGAAGAGCAAAAAAAGGAAAGAAAAACAAAGCAGCACAGCTTATTCCAAAAGCTTCACACACAGGTTCAGTATCTGCTTCACATAACAGTGAATCATACTCAGTGCTAAAGAAGTAGCCTAATAAAAGTCAAAGTACAGCCATGACTGGCCATTAAATAAAACCTCCAGCTTCGACTCTCACATATCCATTTACAAGCCCTCTGTGCTTACAAGTGACACCACCAATGCAAGCTAATAAATAAAATTCAAATCTGACTCTACAGAATCACCCATGCACAATTTACCACACAAAATTAACCCCACCAACCCCCAAAAGCAGTCTAAAATGGCATCACACAAAGCACAAGCCTACTTTCAAAGCACCAGAATCAGAAAAGAAAACATACACCTATCACAATCACAAAAAACATCCTGTACTGTAACTAAGAGAACCCAGCTAAGAAAGTCACATCATCAACATCCAAGATAATCTATCTCTGCAACTAGTCACTGTAATCAGAAGATCTCATTAATAACTTTTAAAGGCAACCACAAGCAAGATATGCATAAAGAGCTTAGCTTGACTTCCGATCTTCCTTCAGCATGTTAAAACAACTGTTATAAGATGAAAATTTCTCCTACTCCCCCATTACACGTGTAAAGCTTCACAATCATAAATAATACAATTCCAGACTGTCAATAATGAACATGTAAGCTGAATCCATATAATCCATACAAATAATAACATTTTAACATCTAGAGTGCAGCGTGTCACTCTATAAAATACCATATGGGGCTAGATCACAATCAATATTACTGGATGCAATGAATTAAAAAAAATACTTAAAATATTAAGCTTCTGTTATTGTATAAAAATAAAAGCTTAACTAGAATAATGATTGTAAAGTTACCTTGATGTTGCAGAATTATAGATTCTCTTCTTGAAGTATAGAAGGTTGTGTTGAAGTAATAAATTAAAAACATGGTATTTAAATAAAATAAAAATATAACCTGCAGACTCATAAAAATAGTTTAATTAGTTAAATAGTTACTTCTCCAATAATTTTTTTTTCATGTATTTTCCAGCCATTACTCTCAGCCTGTCTTTTCAGGGAGCTGTTACTCCATTCCATTTCTACAGGTTTCTCTATTTTTTTTTTTTTTACTTTTAAGAAAGAAAACACATAGTTTAAGTCTTCAAAGATTCTTGTCCCATCAGGAAGAAATATTTTTAATCTTGTAGGGAAAAGCAAATGAACTTGAATCTGTTTTTGTTGAGTTCCTTGATGATAGGTAAGAAGTCTTTTCTTTTCAAGATTACTGCAGGTGAATAATCAATATCAAATCTTATTATTTTCCTTTCTAGTTTGATGGGAAATGTTGACCATGCTGTTTTGAGAATCAATTCTTTATCAAGTGATGAAAAAAATTTTACAATAACAGATCTCAGAGTGGAATTTTTATCAGAAGGAGACACTGTGAGAGATCAATGTGCTCTCTCAATTCCATGTGACATTGATTCAGTCAAATCAAGTATGTTAGGGAGCCAGGAGTTTAAAAGGTTCATCATGTTGTTTCCTTCATTTTTTTTTCTGGGAGTCCAAAAATATGCACATTATTTCTTTGAGATCTGTTCTCCAGATCATCCAATTTACTTTAAAAAAGTGTGTTCTGCTTTAATAAAAATTCATTGTTATTTTCGCCTTCCGACAGTCTTTTTTTCCCATATCATTTTAAGCTTCTTCCATTCCTGAGATTTGAAGTTTCCATTGGTTAAAGACTCTTGCAACAGTTCTGTTTTGTGCATCTATCCATAAAGTTTTCTATCTTCCTGTCCATTTTATCCATTTTTAAAGATACCTCCTGGATGTTGGTTAAGACCATTTGCATCTCTTTCTTTGATGAAGTGTCATGAGAGTTGGTTTTGTTGTAACTCATTTTGTTTGTTTATGAGTACATCTTTCAAGTAGTAGTTTTACCAGAGAATACAGGAATAATTAAATGATTTTTATATGTTATCAAAGAGAAAAGTTTCCATTAACTTTTTATAAAAACAAAAACAGATAACATAAAAATTTCCTGTCAGAAATATGTCAAGAACAGCAGAGCTAAAGAATCCTGCTTCTATCTCCTCAGCATTGCAAAAAAAAAAAACAAAAATAATCACAAAAATATAACAAACCAAACAGAGTTGCAAACAACTGCTTAGAATTTAATGGCACTCTGGTACCTCGGCTACAAATGCCTTCAGAGGAATAATTTCACAAACACCCAGGAGTTCATTTATACAATTTCTTAATTAATTAATTAATCAATTAATTAACACATTATTCAATCAAGTAAAAATACAGTCCTTAAAGTATTAATTTACTAAGTCATCCATAAAAGCGTAATACATATAAAAATTACACATTTAAATTAATATCCAAATGCAAACCCTTAGGTGCAAGTGTTCTAAAATTTAAAATGAATTTACTTTCCATTTCTAATAGCTTATGTGCAAAATTACTTCCCCCTTGATATTGTGGCTTAACTAACACACTAAAAAACAAAGTATCATCCTGCCCCCAAGTATTTTATAAAAGTAGTCCGCAATGGGGCTATCTAATCATAAATACCTAATCTCCCCCAGATGTTCCAAAATGTGAATTTTTACCATTTGCTTGGTCTGAGCAATATACCATTTGGGGGGGGGGGTGAACATCCACGTCCCACAATATAAACAACCCCACAAGAATGGCAGTCAAAGCTATCATTAGCCATGTATTTAACACCATTAATCCTCATACCTGAAATATTCTTGACCCTTATACAAACCTTACATTTCCCACATTTGAACATACCTCTATGCTCTTTCATAGATCTCCATTTTTTAACACTAAGCATCTCCCTTAGGTTGTTATATCTCCCATAAGAAAAAGTAACCTTCTTTGGGAATAAACTACCCAGTTCATCATTAAAACAAACAATAGGCCATAGGCCATCTATCTCCTCAGCATGCTGGCCACTCCCTCTAATATCTGACAAGTTTTGATACCCTAGAGTTGCTTTAAGGGGTATACGTAGGCTTGGGCTGCCTACATATACTAGAGACATAGGTTCCAGGTCAGAGGTGAATTTCCTATTCCCCATCCACTGGACCAAGTTAAGCTTGAATTGTTCCAGAGAAGAGTTAGTCTCTGAGAAACATAATATCTGTCCCTCCAACATGTCCTTTTTATGTTGCAGATAAGGTTTAAGTTCCTAGAGTAGGTAATTCTGATACTGTTTTTTTGCAGATATGTGACACATCCATCAGCATGTGATCAGAGAATGTTTTGTAGGCCAGGCATAGATTGGCCCTCAATAGTCTGTAAGAGACCAAGTACAGGGATAGGGCTTTGAGTTAGTCCACGTAGAATATGTTGTTTATGTCCTTTATTCTTGCTGTGAGGAATATCTGTGTATGCTCCAGTTGTTGCACATGCCTTGTCAGGTATATACTAAAAGGAACATTGTACTCAATGATTGGTCTGATGTGGACCTAATACAGTGGACAGTGAAATCCTTGATGCCATACTCTTGCTTATACATTGTGCAACACAGAATGATTTCTTCACTACTGTAGACACATGATGGTCAAAAGTCAGGTTACTGTCTATATGCATTCCCAAAATCCTGACTACTGGATCTGCTTACAAGGATGTAGTATCAATGTGGTAGTTTCCAGGGATGTCTGTCTTTCCAAAGAATACTACTGTGCATTTCTTGGCATTGAGTTTTAGACTGTGGCTCCAGCGTCAGTTATTGGTCTATATAAAGCCTTCTTGAAGGGTATTTGTGTCTTTGGGGGATTCTATGACTGTGCCTAGTTTGCAATCATTGGCAAAACTTGGTCAGCTAGTGGCTCTTGATGATGGCCTTGACTTCAGAGAAGTAGGTGCTAAAAAGAAGTGACCCCAGCACCAAGCCTTGAGGGAACTCTGCTAGTGAATGGCCTCTTTCGGTCCTATCTGTGAGTCAGCTGGCTATCCAGTTGGTGACATAGGGGTTTAACCTAATTTTGTGAGTTTGTCTACAATGCTCAAGTGGGGTATTAAGTTGAATAATTTGGTCAGGTCAAGGTAGGCAATATACACTGTTTTGTCCTCATCTACTGCTTTGGTAACTCTCTTGAAGTCCACCAGCCTGAGTAGGCATAACTTGCCCTTGATGAAACCAAACATTGGATCCAGTGTCTGTAGTAGGTACATTATTTTCTGGAAAATACTTTCCATGGCTTTGCATATGAGACTTACGAGCCTACAAAGGGATAACAGTTGCAGTCCTCCATTCACTTGGCATGTAGCCTGTTTGGAGACTAGGGTTAGATAGTGATTCTAGTAGTCCTGATTGGTCATGTTTCATGTTATTAAGGAGTCATCCTGGGATATTATCAGGGCCCACTGATGCAGTGTTCTTGGCTTTGGAGACTGCATTGAGGACCTGTTCCCTGATGATAGCTGTGGGAGTAATGGCTGAGGATATTTTTGAGGGGTATCTGGAGGGGCAGATGGGGATAAAATTGGAGCTAAATTTGTCAGACAGTAGATTTTCTATAACTTCCGACTCAGTATAGGTGGCTCCATTTACAATTAGTTCAGTACATTGTTGTGTACTGCCTTTGAGGTTGTGGACATAGCAGAAGAATGCCTTGTAATTTTTCATAATCTGGGAAGCTATTTTTCCTCAAATTTGGCTTTGGTAGACTTGACTAGCTACTTGAGTTGCTTCTAAGATTAATGAGGTAGTTTTTCTCTTTCTGGGCATTGAATTTCCTAATTTTTGCCATGATTTTCTTCCTTTTGTTATACAGCCTGTTGATGTTC
>NC_056734.1:572092292-572112292 GCF_019279795.1 Protopterus annectens | reverse complement strand
AAAGATCCGAAAGGTTTTATTTAACAGTATTTTAAGAGGAGGAGAAGTACCAACAGCCTAGAGGTGGTAGCTGTAATACCTAAACAGGGTCAAGATCCATCAGATCCAGCTTCATACAGGCCCATTTCAATACTAAACCATGATTATAAAGTGTTTACATCTATAATGGCTAAAAGAATGGCAAAATCAATGCCAAAATTGATAGATATGAATCAACATGGTTTTGTGGATTATAAGTAAACATTCAACAACATAAACAGAGCATTGATAATTCAAACACAGAATGCAAGAAAATACCACTGTTGTTGTTGGGTCTTGATGCAGAGAAAGCATTTGACAGAGTTAGCTGGGACTTTATGAGCAGGACAATGGAAGCATTTGCATTCCCTGATAAAATTATAAGGTTGAGTATGAAGATATATGAGTGATAGAAAGGAAAAATTAAAGTGTGGGGGCTCCAATCTGATAATTTCTGCTTAAACAGAGGAGCCAGGGAGGTGTGTTCTCTTTCCCCTTTGTTATTTGCATTATTTTTAGAACCACTGAAAAAGAAAATAAGGGACTCAGAAATGTAAGGATATAATTGGTATTGTAGTTCAAGAAAAGCTGACCCTATTTTCAGATGATATTATTTTATACCTGATAAAACCAGAAAAGAACATTACAGTGTTGTGTAACATTTTGAGACAGTTTCAAATCTTTTTGGGATACAAAATTAATGAAGCTAAAACAAAGACAATACCGGTAAATTATGTACCCACGCATGATTTGATTTAGCAATATCTATATTTATGGGGACATGATAAAATGAAGTATTTAGGAGTATGGATTAAAAATTATTCTGGTGTGACAGCTAAGGATATGTGGGAAGAGACTAAACCAAAGATATACAAAAACTGATAAATTGGAAGCTCTGTTATATGGATATGGATAGTAAGATACAAGCAATTAAAATTTTTTAGTCCCTTTAACATTATACACATATCAGGCATATTTTTATCAACCAGAGTAGAAGTTGTGGATAGTAATTAATAAAGAATGGAAGGATTTTATCTGGGAGGGGAAAATGGCAATAGTCAAGTGGGATAAGCTGATTCTTCCAATAGAACAAGGGTGATTTTGATTACCTCATTTGAATGGGTATTTCAGAGCTACACAGTTAAGGCTCCTGTACATAGAACAAGCAGAAACCTATAACTCAATATGGAAAGTGATGATGTTGAAACAGAGGGGAAGCTCAAGAAATGATTTGAGACTGGGATTTTTGGATGCCGTCCTTTAAGGAGAATAATAGTAATTATACAGAATATTAAATTCATAAGTAGTATTCTAAGAACTAAACCAACAAAGAAATTGAGAAAGAAGAATCTGCTGATAGGGATGACTGCAATTAAGGATACACACAATGGGCAAGCGGGGTCTGGAATTCATTAGAGAAAACCGGCAAAGGAACCAAGGTATTGGGAGCAAATAAGTAGAGTGGGAAAGGTAACAGAATGTGAAGATGCCAAAAATGTATTTGGATTTCAGGTTAGAGATTACCTTCCCTATCAGTAATTGGTATCAGAGTATAGGCAAAGAGAAAGAAATAGGGTGGTCCTAAATGAAAGACCAGCACTGATAGAGTTCTTAGTAGAATCTAGAACAGAAGCTGCTGTTAAAAAAGAATACTTAGTAGAGCATATAAAATATTGCAAGATAACTATAAGAATCAATCAGAGGAGGTTAGAAAGGATTGGGAAGAGAGACTGGATAAGCAATTCACAAAGAAACAATGGGGGGATATATGTTTGCCTCCCAAACATGCAACAAAGTCTAGAAGATTTAGGATTTTTGCTTGTAAATGTTTACATACATATTTTTCTATCGCAAGTAGACTCCAAAGAATTTTTCCTCATGTAGACAGCAAATGTTGGAGGTGTGATGAGGAAGAAAGAGGTAATTGGGAACATATTTTCTAGGAGTGTAATGAGTTGGCAGACTTTAAAGATTCCCTGCAGACATCAGAGATACTGGGTGAGCAAATTAGTATAACTAGGGAAATAATTTTTCTGATCTGTGATACAGAATTGGAATTGCCTAGATATAGTAAGGCCTTGCTGAGTCTAATTGTGGTGACTACCAAAAAAGCAATTACAGAAAATGGAAAACAAAATCTACACTAACCACACTAGATGTGGTGAATATAGTAACAGAGACAAAACAACTGGAATTTGGATCTTTAGAAAAGGGTAGGAGCAAATTTCATAGGAAAAAATGGGAATTGTGGGAACAATACATACTGGGGAGGAATGTGGTTTAAAAGAAGGTAGGATTTGAATGAGCTATGTTCTGTTTGACTGACAATGATTTTTTTAAACAAAGAAAATCTTTATTAAATTATCATGTGTGATGCAATCCTACATTGATATAAATGAAAACAACCATATTGACACAATTTTGGTTGCAAACATTATACATTACAAACCACATTGACATTACTTTAGTGGCAAATATTATTCATCACTTATAATCTATCTAGTCATTGTTAGTCAAACATTACATAGCTCATTCAAATCCTGCCTTCTTATAAACATCGTTCCTCCTCTGCATGTATTGCTTGCACAATTCCTATTTTTTCCTGTGCAATTTGCTTCTACCCTTTCCTAAAAATCCCAATTCCAGTTGATTTATCTCTGTTAGTATATTTGCTACTTCTAGTAGAGTTGGGTTAGACTATGATTTCCATGTTATAATAATAGCTTTTTTTAGCAGCCACCATAATTAGAGTCAGCAAGGCCTTAATATGTTTAGGCCATTCCAATTCTGTATCATAAGTCAAAAAAATAATTTGATTAGTTACACCAATTTGCTCACCCAGTATCTCTGACAAAGCAATCTGCTGAGATTCTTTAAAGTCTACCAACTCATTACACTCCTAGAAAATATTTTCCCAGATACCTCTTTCTTTCCTATCACATGTCCAACATTTGCTGTCTACCTGAGGAAAAATTCTTTGGAGTCTACTTGGGGTATAAAAATACCTATGTAACCACTTCTAAGCAAAGATCCTAAATATTCTAGACTTTTTGCATATTTGGGAGACATACGTATATCCACCCATTGTTTCTTTGTGAATTGTGTATCCAGTCTTTCTTCTTAATCCTTTCTAACCTTCTCTGATTGATTCTTATAGTTATAATGCAATATTTTATATGATCTACTAATTATTCCTTTCTTAATGGCAACTTCTGTTCTAGATTCTACTAAAAACTTTATCGGTGCTTATCTTTCATTTAGGACCCCCTATTTCTTTCTTTTTGCCTATACTCTGATATCAATCCTTGATAGGAAAGGCGATCTCTACCCTGAAGTCCAAATAAATTCTTGGCATCTTCCCACTCCATTACCTTTCCCTGTCTAGTTATTTGCTCTCAATACCTTGGTTCCTTTGCCAGTTTTCTCCAATACATTCCAGCCCCCTCTTACCTATTGTCTGTATCCCTAATTGCAGTCATCCCAATGGGTAGAATCTCCTATCTCTATTCCCGTGTTGGCTTAGTTCTTAGAATACCTTCTGCTACTTTATGATGTAATATTCTGCATGATTATTGTTATTCTCCTTAAAGATCTGAATCCAAAATCCCAGTCTCGCCTTATTTCTCGAGTTTCCCCCTTGTTTCATTATCATTCCTTTTCACTTTGAGTTATAGTTTTCTGCTTGTGCTATGTATAGAAGCTTTAACTGTGCTGTTCTGAATTACCCCTTCAAATCATGTAATCCTAATGTGCCTTGTTCTATTGGAAGAATCAGCTTATCCCACTTAACTCTTGCTGTCTTCCCTTCTCAGATAAAATCCTTCAGCTCTTTATTAATTGCTATCCATAACTTCTCCTCTGGTTGATAAAAATATGCCTGACCTGTGTATAAGACTAAAGGGACTAAAAACATTTTAACTGCTTGTATCTTACTATCTATATCCATATAATAGATTTGACTGACAATTATTTGGTAGATTATAAGTGATATATAATGTTTGCAACTGGAATTGTGTCAGTATGGTCTGTGATGTAAAATGCTTGCAGCTAAGATTGTGTCAATGTGGTTTGTTTTCATTTATATAAATGTATGATTGCCTATGTCATAAGTAATAATTTAATAAAGCTGTACCTTGTTTAAAAAAGTCTGCCTGCAATTAACAAGCAGTTTATGGAATAATAATATAAAAATCTGGTTATGTCCTAATATAAGAATATTATGCTAAGCTTTATTCATGTTCCATGGGTTTCCTTCTCCAAATATATAATATTTGAATGATTACTGGTATATTGTGCTATTGTTCTGCAAAATAAATAAATAAATAACAATTAAAGTAGAGAAGATGTATCTTATTCGTGTGTTATTCATTATAATAACCAGGGTAGATTGCATGAGTGACAGAGAGTGTATTATGTCTAACATGTAGTGTTGTAGCTAGTGCACTTATTTTTTTACTAAAGATACTGCTTGAGAAGTTTTCTAAAGTGTGTGAAATTCTCAGTGTTCAGTATGTTTTGGGTAAGCTTGTTCTAGAGGATTGAGGTGCAATTTTGTAAAAGTCTTTTAGAAGTCCAAAACAGTAAGAGAAATGCAAGGTAACCTTATGAATGTCATAATGAATATTTATTAACTACAATAAATTTGTTAATATGAGCAAGTTAGCAATATATTTAATGGGGTTTTATTAATATAAACTATCACAACAACAATTTATGAACATAATTATTAAATATCAGAAAAGCAATTAAATGTAACCATCCATACTATTTCCACTAATCATGTAATACTTGCATGCAGTGCAGTTACTTATCACACTGGGGAGGCTGTAGACCTTCCTAGGTCTCATCACTGATGCTTGTAGAAGAGCATCAGCAAATGATCCATTCAAACACAGGGGGTGGGGCACGTGTTCTTTAGTTGGCAGCAGGAGACCATCATTATATGTATTCCCATCATTGGGAGTGCACCTTCCTGCAACTCCATCCTACTACTTTGTATTTATTGATTGATTGATTGATTGATTTATATATTTATTTATCTATGTCTGTATGTATGTATGTATTTGTTTGTTTATTTTACTAATTTTATAACTTGATATAGAGTAAACATGCTGAAAAACAAATGATGAGTAATCCACAATTTAGGGGTCATTGTAGGTTACTTGCCTTTCTATTACAAACAAGGATAATTGCTGTAAAAACCCAACTCTCCACTTTTCATTTTCTCAACATTTTGTAAAATATAACAAAGGTAGGTAATCTATCCATAACATCCACTGAAACAAGGAAGTCCACATTACTGAATCTGCACCCAGGCTGCTAAGTCTAATTTTTAGTCACCTAATATAGTGTAAACTTTAATTATTAAATAAAGTACAATGTGTAAGATCAGGTATAATTTACTTTATGTATTACTTATAAAGAATTTAACTTGGCTGAGTATTCCTTATCTCTAATAACCTTAGCCATATGTTTCACAGAGGTGAGGAAGCACCACAGTCATTGTTCTAGTGTTGTACTACAATCACTTTTCTGGTATTATAAGTAATAGATAAAGCTGAAATCAAGTATTGAGAGATCTGTGTGCTTTATGTATTATTTCTAAGTTTTATAACTAAAAAGCATATGTGACCACATGTGAGGAGTTTGCATATTTGTATATGTGTGTGTGTGTGTGTGTGTGTGTGTGTGTGTGTGTGTGTGTGTGTGTGTGTGTGTGTGTGTGTGTGTGTGTGTGCGCGCGCGCGCACGCATGTGTGTGTATTTCATTAATGATGAAATGTAATTTCTTGGATTAGTATGTCACTCACAAGAAAGCATACATTCATCTGCACAAACTGTGGTGAGGGGTGTTACACATAAATAAAGCCAGTATCAAAACAATACCGACTCATTATTGTCCTTGCAAATTTACTAATCGCACATGAAAATATGCAAGTTCTGCTGTCTCCACAGGTTTTGTAACAAAGTGTTCTTAGGCACTTTTGCGTTATCTTGCTAATTTATCCCTGTGGGTTTAAACATCCCTAAATAGCTCATTCAAAAAATATTTGCACAATACCATAAAATCTCTTGGCTCAGCTGCTCCAGTGGCATATGTAGAAGAAGCCCTGACTACAGCCCAGGCAAACTGGGTTAAATTAGCAGCTCAGGTGACTGACAGAGCAGCAGGGAGAGATGGAAGTGTGTCCATCCCAGGAAGGGAGGGGTGGTTGCGTGATTATCCCCCAAGATGTGCCTGGTGAAGGCTGGGATCATACAGGAAGGGCTAAGCTAAAGGGGAAAAGGATAGGAAACTGGCTGAGCTTCCGTGGAGGTGGGGGCAACACATTTCATGTTCTCTTTGCCTTCCCACCCTCATGAAGTAGCCATGTAGTTTGGGTGAGAGGGAAATGTGGGCAGGTCTAAAGTAAAAACCCCAGGCAGATGATGGACAGTGCCCCCCAGAATGTCCTTAAGATCTTCATATATCCAATTTTAATTACAGAGACAGTCTGGGTGTAAACTGGAGTACCAGAAGACCTGACAATGGATGTGGGATACTATGGATGACTTGTCAGTATGAAGCAGGGGAGAAAAGCACCCCCCCCCCAAAAAAAAAAAATAAAACAAAGCTCTTGGCTCTGTAAGTTTTTTTTTTTTTAATCAACAGCCTAATCCCATGCTCTTTTCTTAATAAGCAGCCCATCCCATACGGCTTTGTCTATTCCCAGCTTGCTCCTCTTCACTTATCATACATCCCCTTTTAAAAATCATTTCCTGACCTTTAACAATGACTTTGGGTGTGGAAAACATTAGCTTTACCTGCCTAACCAGATAACAATTCAGTGTTTCTCTTCCAACAAAATAGTTTGTAATAATTAAACTAAGAAGGAAGATAGAAACTTGCAGATAAACTAAAACACTGCATGAACTTGAACTATTCCTGTCTTCTGTGAGCAAGTTTATGTGCCTATACAAATAACTAGCCACAAGGTTTCTATGAGCAAGTTTATGTGCCTGTACAAATAACTAGCCACAACATTAGAAAAGCTGTCATCTAAAATACTAACCAGCATTTTTAGTGAGGAAAAGGAGATATTAAAATTGTAAGAACAAGCATAGTACTCAGTCATCTAACCACAAGGCTGGAAAAAAATGTCACATGAACTACAAACCATTATGTTTAAATAAGGAAGGGTAGGACTAGAAATTTGTAAGAATGCTAAGAATAAATTTTATACATCACCAGCCACTGACAGGTGTGGTCCCTTTGATTATATGAAAGGAATTATTGTGCAGCCTCCATTTTGTCTATGCCTGCCATGTAGTGCTATATAGCGAGACTGTCCAAAGAGGCTCTGTTAAGCCTTTTACAGTATAATCACATGATTTAGTCAAACATTTTATACAGTAATGCCCATTTATACATTTATCACATCCAACTGCTTGCAAATCCCAACAACTGTTTTAAACAACACACAACTTAGTTTATTATACCAACAAAACTTGTTTACTTAAAAAGCACAAGTAAACAGTTCAAGATGCTCCTTTTATGTAAATAATGAAATATGATTTACCTTGCAGTAACAAATTCTTCAGATTCCTAAGTCTTTTGCCACCAGCTTTTGTGCTGCTCCCACTGTTTTCCCCAATACTTTCAGATGCTTCCATGTGGTATCATATTGGAATGCATTTTAAGATGTCAGTGCTAATAACCCCCAGTTGGTTATCACATCATTCACCAGACAAGTTGACAATGACAATAATCCCCATTAACTATGACACGATACACTGTATCAGTTGGTGGTTGTTACACTCCTATTAGGTATCATACCACATACCGAATTAGGTGGCTATGATAATACGCCCCAAAAGGTAACATACTGAGATGTACTTTGAAGTGCCAGAGCTAATAACCCCCTAGATTAGGTATCACACCATATACCATACCAGATTATGATGGTAATACCACCCAATAGTATCATACCACATACCACATCAGATGGCACTACTAGTAGTGCCCAAGACATATCACACCATGCATCACATACCCTAATAACTGGTATCACATTATACAACACATCAGGTGCCAATGCTAATTCCCTCCCATTAAGTATCAGATCAGAATGCACTTTGACACTGAAATCACACCACACACCATATAGGTGGCAATGCTAATACCTCCCCGGTAAGTGTCATACTAAGCTTAACATTGAGTAGCAAAGCTAACATCTCCATTAGGTATCACACAGACATGTCTTCTGAGGTGTCAGTGCAAATACCTGCCCCATTAGACAACACACCATGCACTACATCAGGTAGCAATGCTAATACCATCCCATTAGGAATCACATCATGCAGCATGTCAGGTGGTGATGCTAGTAGCTCCATTAAGTATCACAACACAGAACACATCAGACAGCAATGGTAATAATCCGTAACAAGTGCCACACCAGGATGCATGTTGAGGTGTTTATGCTACTTCCCTCCATCGGTATCTCATTATACACCATATCAAGTGGTGATTATAACACCCCAAAATATGTTACATGGTAATGCACTTTGATGTGTCATTGGTAAAACTCCCAGATTAGGTATTACACAATACAACACATCAGGTAAAGATGCTAATACACACCAAACGTTGATGGTGATACCCCCTTTTATTATAATACCATGATGCACTTCAAAGTGTTGGTTCCAATATCCCTATTTGGGTATCTCACCATAAACCAAATCAAGTAGTGATGATAATATTTACCATTAGGTATCTCACTGAGATGCACTTTGAGCTGTTAGTGCTAGTGTCCCCCATTAGACATCTCACCATGTACCCATACGGTGACAGTGCTAATGCCACCATTATGTATCACACCATACACCACATCTGATGGTAATGCTAATACCCTCAATAGGTATAACACTGGAATGCACTTTGAGGTGTCATTCTTAATATCTCCTTATTCATTATCTCAGCATGCATCATATTAAAGTGGCAAAACTAATACCCTGATTAGATATCACATCATGTGCTACATCAGGTAACAATCCTAACACCACCTTTAGGTATAACACCTTACACCAAATCAGGTAGCTGTACTTATATCCCAGATAAGATAGCACATCAATTTTTGAGGTGTAAATGTTAATGCCCCTCAATTAGGTATCATGTCATACACTACATTAGGAGCTGAGGCTAAGACTGTCCATTAGCTATAACACCATACTTATCAGATGGCAGTGCTATACTTTCCACTACGTAACACACCATAAACAATGTCAGGTGGTGATGCTGCTATCCCCATTAGGTATCTTGCTGGTATGCACTTTGAGGTGTCAATGCTAATACCCCCTGTTAGGCATTACACCATATACCACATGAGATGGCAATGCTATACCCCATTATATTTATCACATCATACTTTACATTAGGTATCTATGTCAATAGCCCCATTAGGTATCACATGAATATGTAATCTGGTGTATCAGTGTTAATTCTCTCTATTAGGTATCACACCATACACATCACACAGTGATATTAATTCACCATTACAAATCACATGCTAATACCCTCACTAGGTACCACACCATGCACCACACCAGGTGGCAATGCTGATACCCCACAATTAGGTATCATACCATATGTCACATCAAGTATGGATTCTAATATCCATCATTATGTATGACTTCATACATCATATAAAAGTGGTGATGGTACTATCCCCTCATTAGGTATCATACCAAGATGTATTTTATGATGATTGTGCTAATACCACTGTTAAGTATCTCACCACACCTGGTGTGTATTCAAATACCCTCACATTAGGTATCACACCATGCACCCTCATCAAGTGGTGATGCTTATACCTTCCATTAAGTATCACACTGGGATGTACTTTGATGTGTCAGTAATACAGAGATTCATTAGATATCACAATGTGAACCACATCAGGTGTCAGTGCTAATATCACCTGAATGGATATTATGTTATGCACATCATGTGGTGATGCTAACAGCACCAATTAGACCACACACTTATACATAACATCAGGTGGTGATGCTAATACTTCCCCATTATTTATCTCATGAAGATGCATTTTGAGATGTCATTGCTAATAGCCCCGTTAGCTATCAAATCACACTGTGCATCAGGTGGGCATGTTAATACCCTGACATTAGGTATTACACCATACACCACATCAAGTGGTGATGCTAATACCTGCTAATAGGTATCATACCATATACCACATTAGGCAATGATGCTAATATTCCTAAATTAATATAACCAGGATGCATCTTGAAATGGCAGTGCTAATACCCACATTCACTATCACACTGCATTGTGCATCTGGTAGGCATATTAATATCCTCACATTAGATATCACATTATACACCAAATCAGGTGTTGATGCTACCAGCCTATATTAGGTATCATACTGTGATGCTCATTGAGGTGTAAGTGCTACACCCATCCATTAAGTATCACACCATGCATCATATCAGGTGGCAATGAAAATACACCCTGTAGTAGTTGTAACATTATGCACCAAACCAAGTGGCGGTGCTAATACCCCATTACATAAGAAACTGTAAATGACTGATAGTGAGGTTAATATCACCAATAGTTATCACAAAATACACTGTATATGAGGGTCAGTGCCAGTACCTCTAATTAGGTATCTCACCAGGATGCACTTTAAAGTGTCAGTACTAATACCATCAGTAGGTATCAAAGCATTCACCACATCAGGTGGCAATGTAAGTACTCCATTAGTATTACAACAGGATTCACTTTGAGGTGTCAGTGCTAATACCCCCCCCCAACAGTTATACTATACATATCATGAAGAGATGCTAATGACACCACTAGGTACTATACATAGTTGCAATCTGAAGTGTCTGTGCTAATATCCCATTAATTATACCATACAGCCCATCAGCTTGCTATGCTAATACTCCTGTTAGGTAACACATCATACACCATATCAGGTGTCAATGCCAGTACTCCTATTAGGTATCACACCATATATCAGGTGACAATGCTAATATCAATAGATATGATATCATACACCACATTAGGTGGTGATGCTAACAGCCCCATTGAGTATCACATCAGGATGCTCTTTGACATGTCAGTGCTTATACCACTTTAGTAAGTGTCACAACACACACCACATGAGATGGCATTGTTAATAACCTCATCGGGCTTCAGAATGGGATGCATTTTGAGGTATTAGTGTTAAAAGGCTCTCTGCAGGTATTACACCATACACTGCATCAGGTGGTGAAACCAATACCTCTATAAACTATCCAACCAGAATGTACTTTGAGGTGTCAGTTCTAATGTCCCCTCTTTTGGTATGGTATCACAACATACACCTCATCAGGTGTTGATGTTTAACCCGCCATTGGGTATTATATCTATCACATCAGGTGGTGATGCTAATATACCACATTAGGTATGAAACTGTGATTAACCTTGAGGTCAGTGATAAAACTCCCACACTATGCACCATATCAGGTTATTATTATTATTGTTGTATCTGTCTCTGACTAAGTGAGTACATCAACTATGCATCCGAAATGCCACTTCATTTCAGCTTTCATGGATTTTGTTAGTGTTCCTTACTAAAACAGTCTTTTTCACTTGCTGGTTGTGCTTTCTTTTATTTGTTGTAGAAGGCATATGGGCATCAACATGTCTCACATGTATTTTTATATTGTTTGGCTGTGTCCCAGATTTTTGCAAGTCTTTGGAACCTCATCATAAGGACTTACCATGCATTTTCAATTTTGTTGCTACCATACATATAACATACATGTATCAAGGTTGTAAGTCCTTTATATAATGCCCAGTTGTCAAAGTGAATATGAGCCATTTCTCTAGGGAGCAAATTACTTATTACCAATAATACGGCACATAGTTCAGAATGATTACTAGAGCCTGAAGAACCTTTATGGAACAGCAAGGTTACAGTTCACGGGCAATAGGCCTTTGCTGTTCAAGTTCTGACATTAGTGCCAGTTTTAGCAGAACCATTAGAAAAGCATGCTGTTATTCTATCTGTTGTAGTCAGCTGATCAAAGGGAAATGCTTCTTATATAGGAGACTTTAAAACGTCTATATATATATATATATATATATATATATATATACATACACAGAAAGGAAGAAATTCAACATCACCTATTGTTATACAATGTTAGGAATACATCAGATCATCAAAGTAATCATACACAATTAACAAATTAAGAGCCTTGTTATTTCAAAATTAACATTTCAAGGTTATCCCAACCACTAAAAGTCTTAGTATGATTTATAGGGGTCTACTTCACATAATCGAGCATCCAAATGTTCGACTTTCATATGGCCGAGACCATATGATCGAACATTTGAATTTTCAAAAATGTGAAAAAAAAATAAACAAAAAAAACTAAACAGTGCTACCAGGGGGCAAGCCCCCCTACACCCCCCTCACCCCCTGTTATTTAAATATACCAACTCCGAGATTGCACTACATTGTGTTAAAGGGAAAGCTTCCCATTCTGCATTCTATGGAGATCCCCATTCAGACCGTTCGAACTTTTAAAAGTTCGATCATATGGCCTCGGCCATATGAAAGTCGAGCTTTTAAAAGTTCGACCTTCTGAAGGGGACATAATTTATAGATCTTATTCTGATTGCTTCTTGTTTCTGTTTTACATAGTATTGCTGTTAAATTTAAAAATTCGTTGAATGTAAGAACTGAATTGAATTTCCATTTTTTGTAATAATGTTTCTAGCCAAAACACTCCCGAACATTTTTTGTTGTTGTTTGGCTTTTACAGGTAAAGGAAGTGGAACATTCATTAGCATTACTGATAATTCAATAACCTTAAAATGTATGTCCCAATCAGCTTTTACATCTTTACTACATCTCCAATAGACTAAAGAAGTCATTTTACCAAACTTAGAGATTTTATATAGAGTAACACACATTCTATGCATATATTCCCATATAAAAACTTTCCAGTATAAACATGAAAATATTTGACTGACTGATTTAAGTAACAAAGTTTTATTCTTACCATCTACTGAGTCACTCAGTTCACTACTATCTAAAAAGTTCCAGAATTTTGCATCAAAATTATTATGATTATTATTATTATTTATAATTAACTTATATAACTCGGACAAGCTTCCTTTGTAGGTCAATTTACTTTCAATGATAACATTCATTTATTTATATAATGGGGAATAGTGATCTCTTCCTCTTTACTCACATTATCTACAAATTCATTTCATTTCTTACTGATGGATAATATTAACTGGTTAACAGATTCATCCAACTTATAATCTTTCATTAAATATTCCGGCAACTTAGTTTTCCTTTTTTAAAGTAATCAGTCCATAATACTAATCCATTCCTTTTTATTAAATTTATTTTAACATTATTCTGAGTTTCCTTAGATCTAGACGTGTGCAATGGGAAAGCACAAAAATTTCCATGTTTATATTAATAGAGTTTTAAAAAATATATTTCTTAACTGTTTTAAGAATTTATTTCATATATGTAGAGTCTAAAGATTGAAATGAATTTCATTCTAAGGTACATTTTATTAACCAGATGAAAGGATTGTTACATATTTCTAATTTATCATATTTGATAAATTTACAAAAATGTAGTAAAATCTGCTACTGAATGGTTTTCCATTGGCTAGTATAAGTTAAGTCTATATAGAGTATAACAGAATAAAAAACTGCAGCAAGAGAATAAGATTCTACATCTGGGAAGGTAATGGAAAGTAATATCACCATACTTCCATAATCTTATATGATTTCTATAAGCAATTCTCATCTTTTTAGGATATCATAAGACTGAATTAACATTTTTTCCATTTTCTTTAGAAGCATTTTGTTGGGTACTAAAGCTATTGAATGCAATATGTATATGATTATTTTAATAAGTACTAACCTATCCTCAAAAGTAAAAAAAAAACATTCATTCCTTTTTTAAATAAGAAGTAACAGCTCTTCAATTTTTCAAAATTATCTTCCTCACAGCTTGATAGATTTTTATTCTTAAAATGTTAGTTCCTTTCCTTTCCAATTATATGTATATTTATCTTTAAACTTATTATCTAATAACTGATTTAACATCAAAGTTTCAGTTTTATTATTAAATTTCAGCAGCAGTACTTCTTGAAACTTTTCAACTTTCTCATCTATTTCTTCAATTCCATAATTTAAATCTCATATTGATAGCCAAATGTCATCTGCAAAAAGCTGTATTTTAGTTTGATGATCCTTGTTAATTCAGAATCCATCATTTTTTTCCATTGCTTCTTATATTGTTAGCTAAGGGTTAAATAACTAATGCAAATAGTAGAGGGGACAAGGGACACCCTTGTTTGTGCATTTGTTTAATGTGAGTCCTTGAGAAATGTTAAGATCCAATTTTAACATATGCTTTGGAGTCTCTATAATATTTTTTTAAATATTCCAATAAATTGTTATGGAAATGTATATGTTTCTATAGTTTTAAACAAGTAGCTACAATCTACAGTGTCAAACGTCTCTCAATATCTAAGCCAATTAGGGCCAATTTCTTGTTCATTCCTTTTGTTAAATCTAAGATAATTACTACCATGGGTGCTGGAACCATACAGCCCCCCACACACACACTTTTACAGCTGCAAGACCTGTCAGGAAAAATTAATGAAGTGGAGTTTTCATGCTAAAGTGGATTTGTGCGGGGAAGTTTAACTAAATTAGCTATTCTTGTTCTCTTATTGCTCTGTGTTACAGGACTTATGCTGGGCTGTACCATTAGTGCTGCTAGAGTCATGCCGGTAAGGAGAGTTTTGTTCTTTTATTTGCAGGAGTTATGCTGCTCGTGTGTGTGTGTGTGTGTGTGTGTGTGTGTGTGTGTGTGTGTGTGTGTGTGTGTGTGTGTGTGTGTGTGTGTGTGTGTGTATAAAATGCCCCAGTTAGGTATACCTGGTCATTAGTGTTACTCAGGCTCAAACAAGAGCCTGAATTCTCTACCCATACCACCACTTGTGATTCAGGGAGTTGAGTCCATAGCTCTCCACTGTCCAGATTTTCACAGAATATTTGGTTCATACTTTTCTGGCAAATCAGTGAGAACTGAATTTACTAAATAATGATAGTTCTTTAAGTTTCAGTTTTCCTATCTTTCAGTAAACACATGGTAACACAAAACACTTTATTTTAGCAACTTTCTAAGATTATACAAGCAATATTTAAAATGTGTCCCTGGTTTTGGGCCTTTGTCCCACCCCAAATAAATTTAGTTTTTTTCCAGATTTCTTGTGCTGCAAAGTTGAGAGATTTAGTTGATCATCAAGTGGATTTTACAAGGAGTTGAGAACATCAGGGGGAGAGAAGTTTAATACTACTTATGCTAAGTTGTTTGAATTGTTAGTAGCATGACAGGTAGAAGCCTTACTTTTGATGCAGAAGGCTGTGGTTTCTACTCCCAGAGTATATAGATGGATCGCTGATACTTACTGTGTTGTACTTTAATGGGAGTGGATGCTGCAGTCCTATTAATGTCCTCCTTTGGAGGAGTTACTTAATAACTATGAACCCGTTATCAGTATGCCATCCATTTCCCATTGCAAAATTACTAGCTTATCATTTTTTAATGTAGCATAGGCAATTTATTCTTCAAGGGCAATGAGTACTTTATTTGTAGATGAAACAATGAAATATAAAGTTGTTTGCTAGCAGCAACATCTTCATTAGTTACAGATCCCTTTAATGTGGAATTATTTAGACAACTTACTTCTGCAGAGATTTTACATATTTACTGATATTGGTGGATTGTAATGACTGATGTTTACATAGCCTTTTATGGTTGAACTTTTCTGAAATCTGTAGTTTTGTCATTATTGGTTCATACATTTTGTTTCATTGCTCACTAGAAAACTGTTCCAAACTACAAATTTAAAACACATTCTAACAAATGGTGCTGTATTATAGAATAAATATAACTTAATACAATCAGGAAGGTGAATCAAAGAACATATACATGTATGCTTGCTCACAGGATGCAGGAGATCAAAGTAGGGGAAGAGACCAGTCACTAATGGTGTCCCCCAGGGTTCAGTCCTCAGACTTTTTCTGTTTGGCATATGCACCTCGTAAGTAAAAGAAAATACCAAAGGGCTATGGATAACTAAGTCTGAGATGACTGCAAGCTAGGACTAGTTATTGAATCCACAAATTACTTTCCCATCACACAGGAAGGTTTGTCCCAAACAATAACTGGTGCCAGAATCATAAATTGAAACTAAACTCCAAGAAATACATTATTGTATCCTTTGGGAAGTCATCTACTCCAAAAACTGCCAAATTGACAATGCCCCTTAGAACTGACCCAGTTGTTTGGCATTTGGGAACTTGTGTGTTGTTGTTGTTGTTGTTGTTGTTGTGTCTTTCGGCTTTTCCTGGTTAGGGGTCGCTACAGCAGAACTCCGGTCTGCTCATGATTGGCAGTAGATTTTTATGTGCCGAGTTGCCGGCCCTGATGCACAACCTTCAACGAAGGTACGCCCATTCACGCATGTCACCACACAGAAGACGCTCTAGCTGAAAATTGAACAGGACTACGTCTTACTCTGAGGTGACAACGCTACCGCAGCACCACCACCGCAGTGTACAGTGACCTAACTTTTGACCATGTGCCCAGAGTCATAAGAAAGTCTTTTTATATTGCACAGCTTATAAACAAATTGATTGTGACTAGATCTAGAGATGTTATTGTCCCCCTTTACAAAGCCCTCATTAGGTCAATCATTTTGTATAATGCCCACTTTGGCATGTATCTGTCCAAACCTATGCAACAATTGGAATACCCACAGAGATACCTTACTAAAAGGATACAAGTCCTAAACAGTAGGTCTTGCATGGACCACCTCAAAGATTTATCACTATACTCAGTATCCTACAGAGTGCTTAGAGGTGATGTGGCTGGCATACAAGGCATTCTCTGACCTAATACAGATGGACCTACTGAACATCAGCAAGTGGAATGGCATCAGAAATACTCAGTCCAGGTATCTAAACTGAATGTTGTGGAGAGATGGATATATATCCAGAACAGACTATCCATTCAAGGAAAACAAAGCTCATCCCTGCCCATATTCAAATGCAACTTAGATCTAAGGATAGGTATTAGAAAATGTTCTCCAGGATTACCCTTCATGCCATTAATGGATAGAGGCAGTTCCTAAATGCTGAATCCCTTACATGGGTCCCCTCAAATTATCTACAGTGTGATCACATTTATTCTCACTAGGGCTAATATACAATTATCAGCCATGGGATAGGTAAGACCAATCAGGAAATTTTAATTAAAGCACCAAAATGGAAATTGGCTAAGCTTAAAATGTCCTCCAAGTGAACCTATGTTGTTCTAGTCTTCTTCTTCTTCTTTCGGCTGCTCCTGTCAGGGGTCGCCACAGCAGATCAACTGTTTCCATTTCTTCCTGTCCTCTGCATCTTGCTCTGTCACACCAACCACCTGCATGTCCTCTCTCGCCACATCTATAAACCTTATCTTAGGCCTTCCTCTTTTCCTGTTACCTGGCAGCTTCATCCTTAGCATCTTTTTCCCAATATACTCTGCATTCCTCCTCAGCACATGTCCAAACCAACATAATCTTGCCTCTCTGGCTTTGTCTCCAAACCTTCCAACCTGGGCTGACCCTCTAATATACTTATTCCTAATCCTGTCCATCCTCATCACACCCAGTGCAAATCTTAACATCTTCAACTCTGCCACGTCAAGCTCTGACTCCTGCCTTTTTGTCAATGCCACTGTCTCCAACCCATATAACATAGCTGGTCTCACTACCCTCTTGTAGACCTTCCTTTTCACTCTTACTGGTACTCGTCTGTCACAAATCACTCTTGACACTATTCTCCACCCACTCCATCCTGCCTGTACTCTCTTCTTCACCTCTCTTCCACACTCACCATTACTCTAAACTGTTGATCCCAAGTATTTAAACTCATCCACCTTCACCACCTCTACTCCCTGCATCCTCACCATTCCTCTATCCTCCCTAAATAGTTTTAAAAAATTACCCTTTTTAGATCACAAAGTCTCCCTGTGACCCTCCACCCCCCAGTCTCCAACAGCTTCCGGCACCTCTGGTTACTACCATTTTTATATTATCATATGTTAATCTGTTGACTCTAAATCCTGTTTGATTTTTATTTATTAATTTATCTAGTATATCTCTTAATCTTGTAGTGAATATGGAAGTAATATTCTATAGTCTACGTTTAATAATGAAATAGAGTGATATGTGGAAACTAACTTATTATCCTTCCCTTGTTTAGCTAAAGGTGAGATTACAGAAAATTTCCATGGGGGAGAATTTTGTCACTCTGAATTATCCTGAAAATGTCACTCAGTAATTCTAAAATGTTTAACAGAAGCAGACTATATAATTCCATACTTAAATAATCTAATCCTGGAGCTTTTCTATTTTTCATCTTTTGTAAGCTTCTTTAACTTCTATTAGGGTAATAGGCCTATTCAGCAAAGATATTTGTTGGTCATTAACTTTATTAGAAACATATTTCTTTAAATGCTTGTCAATTTTGTAATTATCAGGATTATTATTTTTATCTTTACTAAGATCCTCATGGAATTTTTAAAAAATATTAAGCATTTCCTCTATGTCTGAAGTAAGCTTATTAGTATGCGGACATTGGATATTATTGATTCATGCCTTTGTGTTTAATATCTTACTTCTATTAACTAATCTATGTAGATGTTTGAAGTCATTGCATAACTCTGCAATTTAATTTTTTCTAAAGCTATGTCCAATTTATGCATTAAACTGTTTATTTTGTCATTATCTTTTTAATGACTTCAGTATTATCTAATTTCTTTGCTTTGCAAACCTTACTTCATGTATTTCATCTTGTATTTCTAACAACCCTTTATTCCACTCCTTCATTTTATTACTAGCCCAGCTTCCCAGTCTATCTTCAATATGCATTTCTAAGGAGTCCAGTAGTATGACATTACTAACCTGAATATTATTAGTCAAAGATAAAAAATTATATTTGTTCTTTAAGATAACTGTTAAATTCTGTTAATTTCATCATATGTACTGGGATTCTATAAATAATCTGAAATTTTCTTATATCCATTAATATATTACTAGCACAGTATGATTAGATAAAGGACAAGGAATAATTTTAAAATAATTCACTTTATTAAGTAAATCTGTAGAAACATAAATCCTATCAATTCTAGTTTGAGTCCTATGCACGTAAAATAATGAGTGAAGAACACTTACTTATCTTCTGCTTTTACTATTAAATCAACTAAATTATTATTACTAATGCATCTGTTTAGTGCTTTAGCTGATGTCAGAATTTTGGCTTTCTTCTGTTCACTAGTATCTTCTACACCAGATATGCAGTTAAACCCCTCTGCTAAAATTGAACTACCCTTCCAATGACTTAGTAAGTTTAAGTGATCTTTAGCCACTCTTGCATCTATTCCATGGATCCAGTAAAAATTAGCTAGTGTATAATTTGCTAATATATTTCATTATTACCAATGTATACATCCCTTTGGGATCATTAATGGATTCCATGACCTTAGGCATTACAGCAGATTTTCTCCAAAGTATAGCAGTTCTTCTCCTCTTTTTGTAAAAGGAAGCAGAAGATAAAATTTCATAACCTAAGTTATTTAAATATTGTATATCTTTATCTATCAAGTGAGTATCTTGCAAGAATATAATGTCTCCTCTTTTTAATTTTAGATATCTTATTAATGATTTCCTTTTGTTGCCATTATTTAATCCATTTATATTAATAGATAATATATTAAAACTATCCATACTGTGTATTTAAAAGATTTCTTTTTTAAAGACAATATGATACATTTATTCACCGCATTAATTTAATTGTATATAAGACTGCAATGCATTCCTCCAACACTATCTTAACATTCCACATTTTT
>NC_056734.1:571702292-571732292 GCF_019279795.1 Protopterus annectens | reverse complement strand
TTGAAGAGAGCGAATGCTTTATAGGCAAGGTACAGATTGCCTCTCAGAAACCTGTAACAGACTGAGTACAGAGAAAGGACCTTAGGCAATATGTGTAAGACAGGGTATTCATACCCTGGATTCTCCTGGTGAGGTACTTTTGGGGGCATTCCAATTTTTGCAAGTGCCTGGTTAGGAACATGCTAAAGGGGGTCATTGTACTCGATGGGTCTCATAAGGGCCAAGAAGAGTGATACTATAACTTCCTTGGACTTGGATGCCATGCCACTGCTTATGAGATGGATGACGTAGATTCATTCTCCTACTAATCTGGGCTATGTGTTGGTTATGGCCAGATTACGGTCTACATATGTCCCAACATCCCTAACTATCAGGTCAACTCTTACAGGTGTTTTATCAATGAAGTAATTAGCTTGGGTGGACAATTCTCCAAAGCGCACTATAATACATTTCTTCACGTTGAATTTTAATCCATGGCTCTGGCACCAATCATTAGTTTGTGTTAGACCCTCTTGTACAATGCTGCTGTTGTGGGGGTAATCTTTCATGGTTCCCAATTTCCATTCATCTGCGAATCTGGTGAGCGAGTAGTAGAAGCCAAACTGGCCCAACACAGAGCCTTGAGTTACACTGCTGGAGGTGGCCTCACATCTCCTGACTTCTTAGTTCCTCTCTATGAGCAAGCCAACCAGCAATCCAGTGAGTTATGTAGGGTTTATATCTAGCTGTGACAGTCTGTCAACAATACTAGAGTGGGGTATTGTATCAAATGTCTTGGTCAGGTCAAGGAAGGTGGTATGCAGTATTTTCCCCCTCATCCATAGCATTTGGTGACTCTCTCAATGAAGTCTAGCAGGCTGAGTAAGACAAATTGGGATGGGTTCACTGTCTGCAGGTTGCTAATGTCCTTACTGATCATTCCATTGATAATTTGGGCCATGGCTTTGTATATCAAAACTTGTCAGACTGATGGGTCTGTAGTTCCCAGGGTCAGTTGATAGCCCACCCTTATGAATAGGGATGAAATTCATGGCCCTCCATTCACTTGGCACGTGACCTGTTTTTGAGGTTGTAGTTGAAGACTGTCGCCAGGGGTCCTGCAAGGTAATATTTTGGGCTATTGACTGCGGTGGTGGTGCTGCGGTAGCGTTGTTGCCTCACAGTAAGACGTTGCCCTGTTCGAATCTCAGCTAGAGAGTCTTATGTGTGGAGACGTGCGTGAATGGGCATACCTTCGTTGAAGGTTGTGCGTCAGGGTCGGCAACTTGGCACGTAAAAATCTACTGCCAATCATTAGCGGACCGGAGTTCCACTGTGGCGACCCCTAACTGGGAAAAGCCTAAAGACGCAACAACAAGGAAGCACCCAGTGATATTGTCAGGGCCCACTGAAGCAGAATTTTTGGCCCTAGTGAGCACCACCAGGAGCTGCTTCCTTTGATAGTTTTGGGGATATGCGAGAAGGGATTTCATAGGGGACAGAGGGTGAAGTTAGAACTAAATTTATCAGCTAGTAGATTTGCTAGGTCACCTTGGCCAGTGAAGATTATACTATTTACCACCAGTTTTGCTCACTGCTGGGAGGTGCCTTTAAGGTTCCTGACATAGCTGATGGCGGCTTTGTGATTGTCCTTAGCCTGGGAGGCTATCCAGACTTCGTAATTGGCTTTGCTTGACTTTATTATACCTCTTAGTTTCTTATTTAGTTACTGCGGTGGTGGTGTTGCGGTAGCATTGTCGCCTCACAGTTAGACGTTGCCCGTTCGATTCTCAGTTAGAGCATCTTCTGTGTAACGACATGCGTGAATGGGCATTCCTTCGTTGAAGGTTGTGCGTTAGGCCCGGCAAGCCAGTACGTAAAAATCTACTGCCAATCATTAGCGGACCGGAGTTCCGCTGTGGCGACCCCTAACCGGGAAAAGACGAAAGACTAAGAAGTTTCTTATTTAGTTAAATCACAGAGCTCATCTCTATGATAGTTGCTCTTTCTGAATCTGGCCATGACTTTTCTTTTATTATAAACCCTGCTAAGTTAAGGATTCCACCAGTGGCATTGGTTTTGGTGTTAGATCTGGGCTTACTTCTGGTAGGTACGGCAGCCTAAATGCAGCCATTTACATGTTTGCATAGGGTTTCTGTAAATAATTCTGCATAGGTAGCTGTGTTCTCAGGGTTTGGGGAAGCCGTGAATTTTGACAAACTCTCACTTGATAGATGTAGTTTGCTTTAAAATAGCTCCTAACTGTTAAGGGTTTAGTTGAGTTTCCAGAGTTTTCTATTTACAGGGAGACAGTTTTGTGGCCTGACCTCACCAATGAGAACATGACATGAGGGGTGGGTGCAACTCTCTCCCATGTTGAAGAGTACCAAGTCCAACATGTTTAATCCTCTAGTTGGAATGCGCATCATCAACACAAACACCCTGGACCAGGAAAAGTCTAGCGTTGTGCCTGTGAGTTAGAAGCTGTGTATGTTTCCCAGTCTGTACAGGGGTTGTTAAAGTCGCCAATGAATACCATATTTGGTTAGATGGCGAGTGCCTCTAGTAGGTCTAGGTAAGAGTTGCGAGCTTCACAGGTTAAAGAGGGCAACTTATAGCTGGCCACGACATGGTAAGGAACCTCGTTTATGACTTGGACATGGATGAACTCCAGGGCATCATCTGTTTAACCAACTTGGAGTTGTACCTGTTGCCAATGTAAACCAAGGCACCTCCATCTTTAGTCCCTTGTCTGTGCTGCTTTTGGTCTAAATATATGGAAGGCACTATAGCCTTCTACTGCTGGTGTACTTTCTGCGGCTTTAAACCAAGTCTCTGTAACAGTACAGATGTCTACATTCTCCAGAGTGAGGAGAGCTTTTATGGTGGAGTTTGTTTAGGCTCCAAGCACTGACCAGTCACACCTTAAGGATGCTTTGAGGTTTTTTTTTTTTTTTTTTTTGATATGTTGAATAAAGAGCATAGGCATATCCATAACAACTGCTAAGCCTGGGAAATGCAATCATTTTTATGATGTTGTATCTGGGGTGGGCCATAGAAGGAAAATGCAAAGTGTCTGGACCAAAGGCAAGCAAACTCGAGAGAGGGTTTCCATGGTAACCACTCAGGAGTAGATGTTTCTTGGGGGAGTCAGATTCCAAAAATTTGGTTACATATTCTGAGGAGGAGTCTTCAGGGAGCAGCTTGTAAAGGATGAAGGTAAGCTGGAAGGTATCTCTAAAATGTGAAAAAGGAATAGCAGCTGTTGTCCTGTCATAGAAATACTAATGGGGATAAGCCATGTATGTATAGCAGATATGTTGAAACAAGAGTGGGATCCAAATACCATTTGTTTTACTTGCCATCTCTGAGGTACAAAACCCTGTGAATTCAGTACAAATAAATGTTGAATTCTGTTGACTGAAAAAAAAGTCACACACTGAATGGAATTTTGAAAACTAATTTATATCCAGTGCAGTACCCAGATTTTGTAGACTTGCACCTGTAAATATATTTTTTTCATTAATCCCCTTAAGTCTTGCAAGAAGGGTAATTGTATGTTCCTCCTTTGTAAATAAGCCTCATTTTTAAAACTGAAAAGATGGCTCCTGAGATTCTTGTTACTGAAATCATAGTATACACAAAAAACATTTACTACACTAAAATAGAGAAATATGAATATTTTCTCACTTTGTGGTGTAGCCTTCTGAAGGACTGTGCTGAAGCTTCTATGCACATGGTAGACTTCGGCAATCTGAACACCTCCAACTTTGTGACAAGGAGTACATTCATCAATTCACACAGCTGATTCCAGTGACAAGACAACCAAGACTTCCATACAGACCTCCACGCACAATTCCTTGGTTCGGGTCACCTACAAAATACCTGCAGAAATTTCTGGCAGGTAAAAAAGTTTTAAACAAGGAGTCGGGTCTGGTGGTGGCACCAATGTTGTTCCAACTGACAGGAACTTTTTTTGGCTTGTACTTTTACTTTGATCGTTTCCTGTACTGCCAGGGACATGTACAATTTTCCAACCACCAGGATGAATTTTGGTCCTGCCCAATTTTGCAATAATTATAACTGATATCCTCACCCACCAGAAAAAATAAATCTATCTACAAAGGCAGTATCCTGGACTGGATTCTTATCAACAATCACCCAGACCTGTATAACACGGGTACCCTCCCAGATGATATAAGTGACCACCTACCCACTTACATCATTAAGCATATGTAGATAACTACCATCAAGTTCTGCATAAATCTATCAGAATCAAGAACTTTAACTCCACTGACTTTCAGAATGAACTCAGAGCATGCAGTTGGGCCATACTTAATGAACTTCCACTAGATGATGCTGTAGCCTACTTTAATTCTAAATTCCTCTCCATTCTAGATTCCCACGCTTCTATCCGCACCCTCAGAGCCAAAACTAGTAAACAAAACCAAAATCATAGCAATAACTAAAGCATGGGACAAATGGTGCACCTCCAAAGACCCACTTGACCATATTAAATTCCGACAACTAAGGAATGATACCAAGAAAGCCACACTGTTAGACAAAAAAAAACTATCAACACTTTCAGCAAAAACACCAGAACAAACCTCAAGCATTTTGGGCAGGCATAAACAAACTGCTCCACCCTGGCCAAACCTCCACCCCACCCCCTCAACTTGCAACCTTAAAACTCCAGTGGAAACTGCTAACATCATTAACAATTTTTTTGACCATAACCATCCAATCACTAGCTAGCCAACTATCCCCCACTAGCTCTTTTCAAAACTCCTCCACAACCACAACCCCACTCCCTTTTGCCTTCCAACCTGTATCTACATCCACCATCCAATCTCAAATTAACAAACTAAAGCCCACTACCTTGGCAGCTGATCTCCTCCCACCAGAACATTTACAAAAAGGGGCAGATGTCATTGCTTATCTTGTCTCGATCATAATAAACTACACTGAAGCCCCTATCTCCTCTCTCTGGAAGGTTTCTCATGTCATTCCCCTTTATAAAGGAGGGAATTCTTAAGACCTCTCAAACTTCTGACCAATAGCCATACTATCACCATTGACCAAAATTATGGAAAAGTGTATCCACAACCAATTAATGCACTATCTCACCCAAAATAAACTACTGGCCAACTCTCAGCATGGTTTTAGGCCACACCACAGCACCAGATCAGCCCTCCTATCCTTCTCTAACTATCAACATCAACCGAAACAATAACAGATTTACCTCTGCTCTCTTCCTAGATCTCTCTAAGGCCTTTGATATGGTCAATCACCAACTGCTTCTCCGTACCCTGAAGGAACTGTCACTGAATAGTAGCTCCATTAAATGGTCCCAATCTTTCCTGTCTGATAGACAACAAGCAGTTTTATGGCAGAATACCCTATCCACACGTCTACCCATTACTCTAGAAGTCCCCCAAGGCTCCATACTAGGACCACTATTCTTCTCAGTCTTTATCAATAACCTACCCACCATCACTCCCAAGACCACCTGTATCCAATACGGGGATGACTACTTTAATATGTACCGCCTCCTCCTCAACTGAGCTTATGATCCTAACCCAGAATACTTTCAATGATGTAGAAAAATGGTTCACAAACAGTCAGCTTCTATTAAACCCCAACAAAACTAAACTGCTCATATTTTCCCCACCTGCAAATGCTCCTCACCTTTCTTTACTATAAGTTTCAACAATGGCATTATTATATCCCCAGATACTCACACAAAGCTCCTGGGCGTCACAGTCGATAACGCCCTAAAATATGATATCCAGGTCAATAAGACCACCAAATCGGTCAACAAAAAAACTGGGCTCCCTATACAGGATCAAATCCTTTTGCAAGAACCACTATCGCTCGGTCCCACCTACTTTCTACCCTCCTCTAGGACCCACCATTGTATCAACCTAACTCAACTAGGATGGCTGGAGTGCCCCAGTCTTCTCAGATACAACCAAATTGTAATAACCCACAAAATACTATAGCAAACCGAAAAAACATCAGCACTAAATAAGATCATCAAACCATACGGCAACCTGAGGTCACTACGCTCTGCTGACAAACTGCTGGTACAAACAACTAAGAGCATAAATGTGGCTGGGGACTCTCTATTCGCCAACGCAGTAGGCAAAAGTTGGAATATGCTACCTGCCGAACTTATTCATCAATCCTCCTTAACCCAGTTAAAAAAAAGCCTCAAACTACACTTCCAACATCACTGGCAATGTCCCTGCTTAAACCCTGACTAATCACCACCCGCTGTTCCTGCAAACTCACCCTAAGCATTTCAGTCATATACTCTAAAGTGTATTAATTCTTGATGGGACTTGGCCCATAACTGTGTGTATTATTGTCTGAAACTGAAGCTGCATGATTTGGATGTTGTCTACTATGTTCTAAGACTGCAACCCTACTGAAAAAAATAAGTTATGTTCTCACCATAACATTCCATCCGAGTAGTTCTATTTCATTTGTCTTCAACCTGTGGGATACAAATCTGTATCAGATCTGAGCCGGCAACTTTACTAGCATCTGCTCCGAGCTCCAAGCCCCTCCCCTTACCCATAATACACCTCCACTACCTTCCATTCCCCAGATTGAGTTTGCTGAACCTTATACTGATAACCCGACCTGAAAAAATACTGTGACCTACAACTGCAGCCCATAGGCTGTTCATATGCCAAGGTCCGGGGGAAGGAGGGAGGGACAGTTGAAGACAAATTAAGTAGAACTACTCAGATGGAACATTATGGTGAGTACATAACTTCTTTATCTTAAGTAGTTTACTTCATTTGGTCCTGGGAGGCCCTCATGGAAGGATATTCCAGACCACCGGGGAACCAAAGGATGCTCTCCTTCTGGAAGTCAAATCCAATTTGTAATGAGAAATAAACACATGTGATGAGGACCAAATAGCTGCAGAACAATATCATCCAAAGACACTCTAGACGAAAAGGCCGCAGACGTAGCCATGGACCTAGTGGAATGAGCATTCACCTGACCTGAGAAAGATATACTTCTGTCCTTATAGACCTGAAGGATGCATGAAGAAATCCATCTAGCAATAGTGACCTTGGAGACTGTATCCATCTATAGACCCTTTTTGGGGAAACCTAACAATTGATCAGATTTACGTAATTTTTTAGTCCTGTGTATATAGAATCCTGTCTATGAACAACCAACAGGTGGAGATTGTATTCCATTTTGTTAGAAAAATTAGGAAAAAACACAGGCAACTTGATGGCCTAACTGATATTGACTGATGATGCCACCTTAGGAAGAAAGGATGGACTGGTTTGAAGGGGAAAACCCTATATTTGTGAAAAATCATGTAAGGCACTTTGATGGATAAGGCCTGTAATTCTGAAACCCTTTTGGCAGAGGTAATAGCCACCAGAAAAGCTGTTTTCCAAGATAAATATTTCAGATCTGCTGCTGGGGCAGGCTCAAAAGGCGGAGCGACCAAAGCATGAAGAACCATAGTAAGGTCCCATGGGGGAACAGGATCTTTGACTGGGGGGGCGTAACAAAAAGATGCCTTTAATAAAGGCTCTACACAGTCTGGAAGAGGCTAAAGAGACAGAATTCTCACCCACATGAAAATGAGAGATGGCAGCCAACTGAACCTTGACAGTAGAAGAACTAGTTCCGTGTTGAAAAATATCAGCTAGGAAATCAAGAATGGCAGAAATAGGAGCCGTGAAGGGGTCTAAACTCCTTTGACAGGCCCAAAAGGAAAAACGCTTCCACTTGCTGCGATAAACCTTCCTGGTCAAAGACTTATGAGCAGTCACCAAAATAGATCTAACTGAGGAGGATAGTCTGGGAGTCCTAGCAATCACGGGAACTGAAGCAGCCAAGCTGCGAGCTTCAAACTGTCCAGATTCGGATGACACACCCCCAAAGGATGTGACATCAGATCCTGAATGGGATCCAAGATCCAAGGTGATGCCAGAAGGTGACACCAAAGGAAGGGAAACCATACCTGGTGAGGCCAAAATGGGGCAATGAGCATCACTTTCCTCCCCAGTTGATGAGCTTTCTGTAGAAACCTCAGAATAAGAGGTACTGGTGGGTAAGCCTACAGAAGACTGGGAGGCCAAGCATGAACTAGAGTGTCTCTGGGGTCTCCCCCGGCAGGGGGTTCAGAGCAAAAAACTTGCTGCACTTCGCGTTGGAAGGAGATGCGAACAGATCGCAGCAAGGTTGACCCCACTCACGGAAGATCTGTTCTGCTACTGAAAGATTCTGAGTAAGGCATCAGAATGGTCCGACTTAGCCTGTCTGCTAGGATGTTGGACCATCCCGGAATATGCATTGCGATGAGAAAGCGACCGGTGGAGATCACCCATTCCCACACTCTCATGGCCTCGCAACAAAGGGGGTAAGATCTGTTCCCTCCCTGTTTGTTGACATACCAGACCACTGACATTTTGTCTGACTGAATTGCAATCGTTCCCAGAGGAAGAAAGGCATGAAGGGCCTGCAATGCTAGAAGGACCGCCCTCATCTCTAGGACATTTATGTGCAAGCTGGTCTCTACAGGGTACCACAGTCCTTGGACTGTCCTGCCAGAACAATGCCCCCCCCACCTGAGTTGGGAGGCATCCGTAGTCACAGTGGCTTGGGCCAGGGCTGGAACAAAGGGTCGTCCCTCCAAAATGTTCGGAGAACACATCCACCATATGAGGGACGACCGACTCGACTGAGATGAATTGGATATGTCAATGGCAATTCCAAAAGGGACCACTGTATAGCTAGAGTCCACTGTAGAATTCTCATGTGTAATCGGGCACAAAGAAGAAGAGTTACGGTCGCCGCCATCAAGCTTAAGGCCCTCAAAGCAGATTCCTCCGTTGGGAGAGGAAAGTGGTAGATCAGGGAGACATGCACCCTTAGGTTTTGTACTCTCTCCGAGGTCAGGAAGATTTTGCACTGTAGAGTATCTATCCTGGCACCAATGTAGTCCATCACCTGTACAGGATCTAGGAATGATTTGGATGCGTTGATTCTGATCCCCAAACGCAGGGCAAGAATCAGGAAGTAATCCCTGGTTTGGGAGAGTAGACGCCTGGTGGGAGCAGTTAGGAGCCAATCGTCCAGGTACGGATAGACCTGAATCCCCTGAAGCCTCAGGTGAGCCACTACCACCGCCATCACTTTGGTAAACACCCTGGGGCTGTGGTGAGACGAAAGGGTAGGGCTCGAAATTGGTAATGATCGACTACTAGCCAGAAGCGGAGGAACCTCCTGGAGCTTCTGCGCATCTTTGTGATAGTAAGCATCCTGGAGGTCTAACAAGCACATCCAGTTGCTCTATTACAGGTACGGCATGATGGACTGTAATGTGACCAACCGCAACTTCTCTTTGGCAACTGACAGGTTCAAGGTAGAAAGGTTCAGAATGGGCCTTAAGTCCCAGTTTTCTTTGGCACCAAAAAGAACCTGGAGTAGAAGCCCGATCTGGACTGATCTGGGGGGACGGTTTTGATGGCTCGTTTTTCTAGCAGCTTGGAAATTTCCTGTTCTGCTGCCTCCCTTTGCGTGGGTGGTACGTCCCAAAGGGGATAGAGTATCCTCTGGATATGATCTGAAACACCCAGTGGTCTGATGTTATGGACTACCACACTGCTAGGTGCAAGGACAATCACCCCCAGACTGCCTCCAGAGTAGAGGAGTCAGGCCACCTCTTAGCTTTGCTGCCCGGGTCTGTCCGAAAGAGGTTCTCGAGACCCAAAATTCCTTGAACTTCCTCTGCCTCTGGGCTGGCGTCCATTCTGTCCCCCTCTGCCTCTGGGGGAAGAAGAGCCCTGAGTGTCCCAGGAATACTGTGAATTCCAAAACCACATCTTCTTTTGCCCACTCTTGTTCCAGGAAAAGGACCTTTGAGGGTTCGAGAAGCAGATCCTGATGGCAGACAGTGTCTTCCTGTCCTTCTCACGCTGGACTAATGTCTCTTTGACGGTCTTACCAAAAAAAGAGTAGAGCTGTCATAAGGGGTATTGGCAAAGGACACCTTGCAAGGTTCCAAAAACTGACATAACCCGAGCCAGGCATTGCGCCTCATGGACACGCCGGACCCAGCCCCCCTAGCCACTCCTTCTGTAGCATGTGAAAGGAGTCGCATGGACATATTGGAGACCGCTTCCAAAGTGGCCATCCTCGCAGAGAACGAAGCCCTGTCCTTCTGCGACACTGACTTCGGGGGAGACTCTTCCAGCTCCTTTACCAGACCACGCTGGAGTCTGGTGACATGGACCAGGTAGTTCAGCACCCTAATTTAAAAGGTAGCTGAAGCATACACCCACTTCCCTAGGCGGTCCATCATCCATGACTCAGTCAGGAGGATGAACAGAGGAACTCTCCTGGGCAAGTTCCTTCTTTGTGGCTGCTGACTAGCACCATAGCGCCTATGGGGGAGCCCTTATTCCATACTGGTCTGTCTATGGGTGGACTTCAAAATTTTGTTGGGTATTTTTGGAATTGTTTACATGGTGTCCGGCTCCTTCCATGCCTACGAGGTGACCAGATCCACCAAATGATTCGCGGGAGGGGACACCCAGGAAGTAGATGAACCCGTGCCGAAAGCCTCCATGAACACGGACTCGTCAGAAGAAGGTTTGGGGGCAGACCAACCTCCCCAGTGGCACAGGACTTCCATGATGCCTCCAAAGGAGATATCCTCGGGAGCTGACCTAGAGGAACCTTCTATGTCATTCAAGTCCGTATCTTCGGTGAGGGACTCGGGGGAGTCCAAATGCCTCCTCTTGCATGTATGCTTGCGAGGTACCTCGCCGGTGGGGCTCTCCGGGGGGAACTCACAAGCCACTTGTTCCTCAGGGGGAACCGTCTGGGGCTCTTTGAGCATGGGCTGTCCCTCAGGTAAAATGATGGGACCGTAAAAAGAGCCAAGGGGGTCTGAGTAGAGTCCAAGGGGGCAGTCAGGGGTCTCGATCCAGAAGAGAGAAAAGTACAGTTGTGTACACTTACCATAAATGTAGATGTTCAAGTGTATTCACTGTTGCAGTCATTACATTTGGGTAATCTGCTGGAAGGTTGCCATCAGTCGGCCTGAATAACAAAGTCTTGGGTCCTGCGTCAGTTGCTGTCTCCTCTTCCATGACATCAGGTCGTCAGGGGGTATAAAACATGCAGACAACACCATTTTAATCAGTTTTTCTTGCCTCAGACGTCAGGTGCGCCCCAAATGGGGAGCAAAAAAAATATATATCACTATAAATATATAAATGCACTTTAGAAAACATAAACTTTACCTTCAACTAAAAGCAAAAACACCACAAAGGCTTTTGAGCATAGTGAAGGAAAGAAAAGGTATAGAAAGGGGGCTGATGGGTGGGTAATCCAGACTGCAACAGTGAATACACTCGAACATCTAGATTTATGGTAAGTGTACACAACTGTACTATGTTCTTCGTGTTTCACTGTTGCAGTAATTACATTTGGGTAGAATCCCAAAGCTATAGATGGGAGGATGGAACTACACAGCATTAGGAGCAGCTATAAGGCCCTGCAGGACTGCAGTGGCAAAGCCTACTCTGGATTTAGAAAAGAGAGGTAAATGGTAATGCTTCGTGAACGTATGAACTGAGCTCCAAGTAGCAGCTTCTAGAATGTCTCTGGGTAGGGAGCCCTCTGAGGAAACTGCTGAAGTAGAGGCAGCCCTGGTTGAATGGGATCCGATCCCCTTGGGCACAGGTTTACCATGGTGCAAGTAGCAGAAACGAATGCAATGGCTTATCCATTTAGAAATAGTCTGCATTGATATAGCCTTCCCCTCTGATCCTGCAGCAAATGCCACCAGTAGTTGCTCAGACTTTCTTAGAGGTTTTGTCCTGTTTAAGTAGAATCTTAGTTGTCTGTGTACATCCAATTAATGCAGAATCCGCTCCCCCTTGTTCTACGGATTTGGGAAGAAAGTTGGCAGGTGAATACTCTGGTTTACAGCTACACTGGATACCACTTTAGGCATAAAAGGAGGATTGGTTCTGAGGGCCTCCCTGACCGGGTAAACAATAATGAAAGGCTCCACTGACATGAGAGCCTGTAGTTCTGAAACCCTTTCTAGCTGAAGTGACTGCCAAAAGAAAGGCCATCTTCCAAGAAATAAATTTTATATCCGCAGTAGCTGCTGGTTCAAAAGGAGGTAGGGTAAGTTTTTCCCACACAAAATTGAGGTCCCATACAGGAGTTGGCGCTCTCCTGGGAGGCCTTAAATTTTTGGCCCCTCTGAGGTACTGTTTTAGCAAGGGATGAGAAAAGAGGGGAGGCTCTGTGTTGTAATGAGCCGAGATGGCAGAGGCATGGATTTTTATTAAAGAAAAAGATAGGTCCTTGTGAAGCATCTCAGTTAGGTATTGCAAAATCTGAGGAATACTGGGCTTTGCTGTGTCTGTTTCTTGTGCTCGGTTCCAAGCACAGAATCTCTTCCATCTATCAGCATAAGATTTTCTAGTACTAGACCTTCTGGCTTCCAAAATGACATCCATCACAGGTTTACTGAGAGATGTGGTTGGTGAAATTAGTTTTAATACTCAGAGTTTGGAGCTGTGTGTGCAGGACTTGATAGTTCTGCTGAGACAATAAGTGAGGTGTCCGAGTCAAGTACCACAGTGGAAGGTGTGACACATTCCTTAGAAGCCGGTACCAGTGTTGGCGAGGCCAGTCCGGAGCAATTAGAATAATTTTTGTTTTTCCCTGTCTGACTTTTAGTAAGACCTTGGAGAGTAGAGGCAGAGGGGGAAAGGCATAGACTGATAGGATAGAGCATTCACTTTCCATGCTTTCTTGTGATGAGTTCTTGTGCAGAATTTGTCCAACTGATAGATCTACTTGCCTCTCCCCAAAATTATGTCTAGGCTCCCCCATTTTTATGTTAAAATGCTGAAAATTTGTGGATCCAGTTTCCATTCGTGAGGGTCCATAAGATTTCTGCTTAGGTCATCTGCCAGAGTATTTTGCTTTCCTGGCAGGAATTGAGCTTGAAGATGTATTTGGTAAGTCAAGGCTGTGTTCCACAAGGCCATGGCTAGTCTGCAAAGGGGGTAGGAGTGGTTACCCCCCTGCTTGTTTATGTACCACATAACTGTGATGTTTCATCTGTCTTTAACAGTAGTTGTCCTGGATGAAGGAAGTCCTTGAAGGCTGTCAGAGCATTCTGAACAGCTAGCATTTCTTTCTGGTTGATATGCAGATGCATTTTGTTTGGGCTCCATTTGCCCTGAATGCATCTCCCTGCCAGGTGGGCCCCCCCAAGCACAGTCAGATGCATCTGTAGTTAGGGTTTGGGTGGCAGGGGGTAGAATAAATGACACTCCCTTGTTTTGGTGACATGTCTATGCCCACCAAAGAAACTCTTGTTGCAGGCAGGGAATGAGAGGAATCATTGTTTCCAGGCTGTGACAATGTTGACTCCCATAAGCTTTTTAGATACCACTGAAGTTTCCTCATATGCAGTCTTGCATATGGAATTAGTAGAATGCAGGATGCCATGAATCCCAAAGCCTGCAGAATTTGTCTTGCAGATAGCTGGGTTTTTGTTGCCATTTGTTTGAAATATGTTGTCAATTGAATTTGTTTGTCTGGTGTGAGATAAGCCATCTGGGCAGTTGTATTCAAACTTGCAGCCAGGAATGTAATTATTTGAGAGGGTACCAGTTGTGATTTCTTTTAATTTATGGTGTACCCTAGGTATGCTAGAAGCCTTTTTACAAATGCCAGATGTTGAAGAAGAGTGTCCTTGTCCTCTGCCTGAATGAGACAAATCGTCCAGATAAGGATAAATTTGAATGTTTCTTTGTCTGCAAAATGCAATTACTGGTGCCAGGCACTTTGTAAAGACCCTGGGCACAGTAGATAAGCCAAAGGGCAGTGCAGAGAATTGGTAATTCAAAAAGCCTGCTTTGAAACAGAGGTATCTTCTGCAAGATTCCCTTATTGGGGTATGCAGGTATGCCTTTTTAAGTCTAGAGTTACCAACCAGGCATTCTTGCCTAGCATAGGCAGTAGCTGTCATAAAGTCAGCATTTTGAATTTTGGAATGTCCGGGAATGTGTTTAGAATTGATAGTCCAGAATTGGACGCTATGATTTGTCTTTTCTGGGTACCAGGAAAAGTCTTGAATAAAATCCTTGACCTTTTTCCTTTTCTGGTACTGGTTGAATAGCCCCCATATCCATGAGGGACATGACTTGTTTCTGGGCCTCTGCCCACTGGTTTGGTGGCAGATCTGGCCATCCGTTTGGAATTGGCAATGTGTGGAAATGAAATCTGTACCCCTGGGATACTATGTTTAATACCCACTTGTCCTGAGTAAATTAACTGCCAATTTTGAGCATGAAGTGCTAGTTTTCCCTCCAAGGGGGCTGCCAAAAGATAAGTGCTTGGACATGGCAGAGGAAAGTCATTGAGACTGCTTACTGTAGGGTTGTGCTTTGCTACCTCCAGATTTGGAGGTGGAGGCACCCCATTGCGTTGACCTGTAAGATCCTTGCGATTGATATCTGGAGCCTTTGGAGCGCCTGGGTTTGCCCCGAGTGGCTCTGTTGGACACAGGAAAGGACCAATTCTTAGTAGGCCAGTGTCTACTGAACCTGGGTGGCTGCACTTGCAAGAAATCTTTTACAGTTTGCATAGATTTAGCTTTGTCTTCCATTTTCTTTAAAACCTCATCTGCCTTATTAACAAACAGACTGTCATGCTGTAAAGGGCATCCAACAATTTAGCTTTAACATGATCAGGCAGATTTTGCTCCTTGAGCCAGGCATGCCTTCTTATCACAGATCCAGTTACGGCGGCCCTGCAAGAGGCCTCCAAGGAATCAAAACCACATTACAAAGTATGCCTCCCAACCTGTTCTGCTGAATGCAATAAATCCTGTAACTCTATTTTCCACACAATCAGAAATCAACATAATTTTCTGTTTCAGTAAACCCGTAACATGCTGTTGACATTTAAGAATATGAAACTGGCAGTTTAAAGCCTTGATTGCCAAGGTTGCAGACGTGTAAACCTGCTTTCCCCATCTATCCAGCACCCTGGAATCTCTATCAGAAGGGGTAAGATTTTTGGCTTTAGAAGCCTTAACACCCTTGGGACCCTGAGAAATAGTCTCAGGATCAGCAGCAGGATTTTTGAAAAGAAATTTGTGGGAGTCAGGAACCCTGTAATATCTGTCTGGCTTACTAGGAGCCAGAGGCAGGGAATCAGGAGCCAGGCTTGATTCCGAGAACACATCACCAACAATGTCTAATACAGGAGGTATTGCCAAAGGTCTATGCTGAGGAAGAAGAAGAAAATCCCCAAGCATCTATTTTGATTCTGGGAAATCCTGACTCTTCACAGTAAATATGTTCCCTTAAAGTAAGCAATGTCTTTCCAAAAGAGTAATCCTCAGAAGGAGAAGCAGAGGGGATGGATTCCTCTGCATCAGAGTCCTCATAAGGTGGAATAGAAAATTCCTGATCAGAAGAAATAGAAACCTGATCTGAAGATTCATAATCAGTGCCTTGCTTAGGCCTCTTAGCAGGGGGGGGGGGGGGGGAACCCCTGATCAAGGTAATTAAATCCTCAGCCATTTTGATTGATCAAGGTAATTAAATCCTCAGCCATTTTGATCATTTGTCTTTTAGGCACAGGGGCCTGAGCACATGGCTCATGCGTCGGTTTATTAGACATAGAAGTTGGTTTTGGCCTTGTTTTTGATGATGGCATTGGTTTAATATAAAAATGTTGAGGCCTGAAAACACCCTCAGAAGCCGGTGCCTACTCAGCGGCTCTGGACCCATCCAAGGGAGAGACATCCATGGGTTCAATACTTGCAGAATACTGGACTCCGAATGGGTCTCAGTAGAGGCCTGCGACTCAAAAATAGCAATATCAGGGGCTGCGAAAGCCCCTCACTGAGTACCGGCGAACCGGTGACTGGCTTAGGAGAAGCCTCGTCATCGGTTTTGGACCTCGACGGTCTATCTCTGTCTTTTTCTTTGTGTTTTTTTGTGAACTCTGGTAGTCGGATTGCTAACTGACAACTTTTCAGGGTAGTTGAATCTTGAACCAAAATATTTAGAAGCAAAAATATACCGATGCTTAATAGTGCATTGGTTAAATTTAGCACAAAACCGACAGCAAGGCAGGTTGTGATCAGGGCCTAGGCAAGGAATACAACAGAAATGAAAATCCTTATGAGGTATTTGCTTCCCACAAGTAATGCAATTATTAACTTTTACTGACATTTGAAAGGAGCAAGAAAAAGTTTCCCCAACGGGGTACTTAGCTTTAGTTTGAAGACTTCAGTTCTGAAACTTGAAAACGAAAATTTCAGGAGTCGGCTGACTAGCACTTGCGAACTGCTTCTGCTTTGGGCACCACACAGCAAGAAAGACTGATTAAAATGGCGTCGGCTGCATGTTTTATACCCCTGATGAACTGACGTCATGGAAAAGGAGACAGCAGCCGACGCAGGACCCAAGACTTCGTTATTCAGGCCGACTGAGGGCAACCTGCCAACAGATTACCCAAATGCAATGACTGCAACAGTGAAACATGAAGAACATCCCTTTCTACCACGTCGAACACTGAAGGAGAGAGAACCTCCAGAGAAACCAATAAGGAGGCTAGTCTCCCTGGGTCCGATGAGAGAATCGGAGCCGGGCCCGAAGTGAACGGAGCTCCGAGGGAGGGAACTTGGCCCGACAAAGGCAGAGCCAATGAAAAAAGTTCCACTCCTTTGGATCAGACACCCAAGCTCCGGCTCCAGACTTCGGACATGCTCCAAGCAGCTGTCGGCATCGAGGAAGCAGGTACCGTTGGCGCCAACCCCCTGACTAAAACCATCCTCGTATCCGAATACTCCAAACCCGATGTACGGATCGGAGAAGGAGATATCGGCCGGAAAAAAGGAAGCAAGCTCAACCCTCCTGAGGGAGGGGGGGCTGGCAAGACCTCCATCTGGATCTGAGTACGGATGAACCTCCTCATCATTTTATCCATATTAACCTCAGACAAAGACTGGGTGGAGTTCGACAAGGCCACGGACTCTGACCTGGCAGGTCGGGGCACTGAGGCCCTAGAAGCTAAGTGTGTCTCCAGGGAGAACCTCGGAGATCGGAGCCAAGGGGAGTCACGGGTCTGTAATGTTTTCACAGGTGAAGGGAGGTCCGGAGATCTCTTTCGCTTTTCTCTTGCCTTCAACTCTCTCTCCTTCTCTCTTTCCCTTTTCTGCTCTGCTTCCACAGGCTTTTGTACAGGAGGTTGAGTCCCAGCCTGGGAGGGGGAGAAGCCAGGGGAAGAGAAGGAGAGGTGGCCACAGCAGCCACTGTGACCGAAGCCGGAGACGAGGCAACAGTCTCTGAAGGGGGAAGAAGGCCTTTGAGGGCCAACTTGGCCTTTCTATCGTTCATAGTGCGAAGGTTGAATCCCGCACACATAGTGCAGTCCACTCAGATGGGCCACGCCCAAGCACATAACACACGAAGTGTGGCCATCCGCAGGGGATAATTTATGGCCACACTCAGTGCAAAGTTTGAAAATAGGCTTGTCAGCCATACTATCAGTAGAAAGAAAAAACTGAAGAAAATGTTTATTTCTTTCTGACACACACACCACTCACTACACTCGCACACAGAAAACACTGGGGCGGGGGGGGGGGGGCAAAAATCCACACAACTATTCAAACTAATCTAACTACCCTAAAACACTAACTCGACACACCAAGCGAGGGGAAGAGAAAGGGGAACCTATTCTATTACTACCTAATGATTTTTAAAGAAAAAATATATTTCAAAGTTTTTTACCCACTTGAAAAACTTGGAGCTCAAGAGATCACGATGCATAAGCTATTTACGGCAAACGATCTGGGGATGGAAGGTAGTGGAGGTGTATTATTGGTAATGGGAGGAGCTTGGAGCTCAGAGCAAATCCGTATCCCACAGATTGAAGACCAAATGAAGTAAACTACTTCAGATATGCATATTATACTTATATCTAAATGTTTCTATTCTATTCTACTGTCCTGCAGGTCCCCAATATAACAGAACAGTACAGTTTTGTACCTACCATAAATGTAGATGTTCGAGTGTTCAACTCTGCTGCAGTCATCACACTTGGGTTATCCTGTCATCAGGCAGTCCCGCAGTTGGCTGGATTTCCAAAGTCTTGGTCCGATGTCGGTTGCTGATGCCTCATCCCTGACGTCAGTGCGCCAGGGGTACATATATTGCAACAGACGCCATTTTCTTCAGTTTTTCTTGCCCCAGATGTCAGGTGCCCCCAAAAGGGTGGTCAGAATTAGTACCAAATGGTGTGAACACTGCACAAACACAAAATCCCTTCAGCTATAAGCAAATACATCAGTAAGGCATAGCAGAGATTTAGCCAGTAGATCAGAAAGGATGGAGGGAGGGTAACCTGGACTGCAGCAGGGTGAACACTCTATAACATCTACATTAATGGTAGGTACAAAACTGTACTGTGTTCATGTTACCCTGCTGCAGTCATCACACTTGGGTTGAATCCCAAAGCTAAGGTAGGGGGGAGGTATCATAGAGGGTTAGTGGAGGCAATGAGGCCCTGCAGAACTGCAGTGGCGAAGCCCGCCCTGGACTTAGAGTAAAGAGGTAAGTGATAGTGTTTGGTGAAGGTGTGTACAGAACTCCAAGTTGCAGCTTCTAAAATTTCCTTGGTAGGAACCCCCCTGAGAAAGGCTGTCGAGGTAGATGTTGCCCTGGTAGAGTGGGATCTAATGGTATGAGGAACTGGTTTCCCATGATGGGTATAACAGAACCGTATGCAATGGCCTATCCATTTAGAAATGGTTTGCTTGGATATAGCCCTCCCTTGAGAAGCTGTAGCATAGGATACAAAGAGCTGTCAGTTTTTCTGAAAGCCTTAGTTTTATCCAAGTAGTAACGAAGCTGCCTGTGAATGTCCAAGGAATGCAGGAGTCTCTCACCTTTGTTCTGTGGATTGGGGAAGAAAGTGGGTAGGTGGATGGTTTGATTTAAAGCTACACTGGAAACCACCTTAGGCATGAAGGAAGGATTAGTTCGTAGAGAAACTCTGTCTTGATGAAAAATGAGGAAAGGTTCCACTGCCATTAGTGCCTGTAATTCTGAGACTCTCCAAGCAGAAGTTACTGCCAGGAGCAGGGCAGTCTTCCAGGATAGGAACTGAAGGTCTGCAGAGAAAGCTGGTTCAAAGGGAGGTAACGTTAGTTTTTCCAAAACAAAGTTGAGGTCCCATGTTGGTGTAGGAGCTCTTCTAGGTGGTCTAATGTTTTTTGCTCCTCTGAGGAATTGCCTTAGAAGAGGATTTGAAAATAAAGGTGGATTTGTGTCGTAGTGAGCTGAAATAGCTGAAGCATGGATTTTAATTGAGGAAAAGGAAAGTCCTTTGTGCAACTTCTCAGCTAAATACTGCAGAATGTGAGGCATATGAGGTTGAGTTGTGTCTTGGCCTTTAGCATGGTTCCAGGCACAAAACCTTTTCCATTTGTCCGAGTAAGCCTTCCTGGTGCTTGGCCTCCTGGCTTCCAGAATAACATCCAGAACTGCTTGTGAAAGAGGGGCTGGTTGGATGTTTAAAAGATTTGCCATGCAGCCAGATTTAAGGTTTTGAGCTGGCTGTGTAGAATCTATGTGTTTTGTTGCGTGAGCAAATGGGGTATTTGAGGCAATATCAATGGTGGGCTGTGAGCCATATTCTTCAATAGCGGGTACCAGTGCTGGCGTGGCCAGTCTGGGGCTATGAGGATCAGTCGTGGTTTCTCCTTTTTGACCTTCAAAAGAACCTTTGTGAGAAGAGGTAATGGAGGAAAGGCATATGCTGTCAGGTTTTTCCAACTGAAGGAGAGAGCGTCCACTTTCCAAGCTTGATGGTGGAATATCCTTGTACAAAATTTTGTCAGTTGGTAGTTTTGAGGACTGGCAAACAGGTCTATATTTGGAAGGCCCCATTTCTGAGTTATCATTGTAAATATCTGTGGGTCTAGTTGCCACTCGTGGAGATCTTTGATGTTTCTGCTTAGGTCGTCTGCCAATGTGTTTTTCTGTCCTGGCAGGAATTGAGCTTGTAACTGGACTTGGTAGGCCAGAGCTGTGTTCCATAAGATCATTGCTTGCCTGCAAAGAGGGTAGGAATGTGTGCCCCCTTGTTTGTTTATGTACCACATTACTGTGGTGTTGTCCGTCTTTATTGCAAGTTGTCCTGGATGTAGTAGATCCTTGAAGGCTGTCAGAGCTTTCTGTACAGCTAGCATCTCTTTTTGATTTATGTGCAGTTTTCTTTGTTCTGCAGTCCATAGGCCTTGAATGCATTGTCCTGCCATGTGTGCCCCCCAGGCATAGTCTGAAGCATCTGTTGTGATAGTCTGCCTGATTGGGGGCAAGGTGAAAGGCTGACCCTTGTTGAGGTGACATGCCTGTGGCCACCATAGAAATTCCTGTTGAAGGCAGGGAATGAGAGATATCATTGTGTCCAAGCTGTGGCTGTGTTGAGACCATACGCTTTTTAGGTACCACTGTAATTTCCTCATATGCAGTTTTGCAAATGGTATTATCAGAATGCAAGATGCCATGAAGCCCAAAGCCTGCAGAATTTTTCTTGCAGTTAATTGGGTCTTTGTTGCCATTGTCTTGAAATATTGAGTCAGTTGTAGTTGCTTGTCTGGTGTAAGATAAGCCTTCTGGGCCGTTGTGTCCAAGCTGGCACCCAGGAATGTCATTGTTTTGTGAGGGTACTAGTTTTGACTTCTTTTCGTTTACTGTGTACCCCAGACAATTTAGTAGATGCTTCACAAAAGCCAGATGATGTAAGAGAATGTCTTTGCTTTCTGCTTGGATGAGGCAGTCGTCCAGGTATGGATATATTTGAATTCCTCTTTGTCTGCAGTATGCAATTACTGGTGCCAGGCATTTTGTGAAAACTCTGGGCGCAGTAGATAAGCCAAAGGGCAGTGTGGAGAATTGATAATGGGTTGAAACTGCAATGAAACGGAGGTATCTTCTGCAACTTTGTCTGATAGGGACATGCAGGTATGCCTCCTTGAGGTCCAACGTTACCAGCCATGCTTCCTTGCCCAACATGGGAAGTAGCTGATGTAGTGTTAGCATCTTGAATTTGGGAACTTGCAAGTAAGTGTTTAGAATAGAAAGGTCTAGAATTGGTCTCCAAGCATTGTCCTTTCTGGGTACTAGAAAGAGCCTTGAGTAAAATCCTTGGCCTTGCTCTCGAGTCGGTACCTGTTGAATGGTTCTCATGGCCATGAGAGCTGTAATTTGTTTTTGTGCCTCTGCCCATTGATTTTGTGGCAGGTTTGGCATTCCTCTTTTCATTGGCAAGGTGTGAAAGTGGAATCTGTATCCTCGTAAAATTATGTCTAGGACCCATTTGTCCTTTGTGACCATGTGCCAGTTGTCTGTACAAAGTGCTAGTTTTCCCCCCAAGGGGGCGGTCAAAAGAGGTTTGCTTGGCCAGCTGAAGTGCAAGTCATTGAGTTTGCCTTCTGGTGGGTTGAGACCTGTCTTCTCCTCCCTTCTGGGTTGTAGTGCCCCATTGGTGAGGTTTATACTGGGCTTGTGGTTGTCCTCTGCCCCTTAGGCGCCTGTATTTACCCCTCTGAGTTCTGTCAGTGGCTGGAAAGGACCAATTTTTTGTTGGCCAGTTTCTGCTGAAGCGAGGGGGTTGTACTTGTAGGAAATCTTTGACCATCTGCATTGATTTCGCCTTATCTTCCCATTTTCTTTAAAACTTCTTCTGCTTTAACTCCAAAAAGAACATCCTGCTGTAAGGGAGCATCTAGTAGTTTTGCTTTAACATGATCAGGCAGACTTTGTTCCTTTAACCAAGCATGCCTATGTATAACCGATCCAGTGACAGCTGCTCTGCAGGAGGCCTCCAAAGAATCAAACCCACATTGTAAGGTATGTTTGCCCACCTGCTCAGTGGTGTGCAACAAATCCTGTACTTCTTTCAATTCAGATTGTTGGGGAGGGAGGTTATCTTTTGTTTTAACTGAGAGATTAGAAATTGCTGATACTTAAGCATATGAAATTGACAATTTAGTGCTCTCATAGCTAATGTGGCTGAGGTGTAAACCTTTTTCCCCCACCTGTCTAGTGCTCTGGAATCCCACTCAGAAGGTACTGGGTTTTTAGCCATGGAAGCCTTAGCCCCCTTGGGACCCTGGGAGATAGTCTCTGGGTCAGCTACTGGGCTTTTGTAAAGAAATTTTTGGGAATCAGGAACTCTGTAGTATCCGTCAGGCTTAGCCGGAGCAGGAGGAAGAGAGTCTGGGTTGAAACTGGATTCTAAGTAGACATCATCCGCAATGTCCAAAACAGGTGGGATGGCTAGAGGTCTGTGTTGGGGGAGTAAAAGAAACTCTCTGAGCCTTTTCTTGGAATCAGAGTAGTCCTGACCTTCCCAGTGAAAATGTTCCCTCATAGCATGTAAAGTTTCCCCAAAAGAGTAGTCTTCAGGAGGGGAAGCTGAGGGAATAGAGTCCTCAGCATCAGAATCTTCATAAGGAGAGAAAGAATAGTCTTGATCCTCAGAGGAATCCGAAGAAATAGTTGCTCAGAGGAAGCAGAATCTTCCTCTTGTCTAGGCCTTTTGTCAGGAGGGGGCTGTGAACCCCTGATAAGAGAAATCAAATCTTCAGCCATTTTGAGCATCTGTTTCTTAGGCATAGGGCCTTGAACAGGAGACTGAAGTATAGTCTTTTTAGATTTGGAAGGAGTCTTTGACTTAGAAAACGTTTTGACTGTGAAAGTCATCGGTCTGAAAACGCCTTCAGAAACCGATGGCGTTTCAGAAGCACCAAGGTCCTTAGAAGGTAAATCGTCGGAAGGGCCTGAAGTAAAAGGCTGCGTCAGCCTAGTACATTCCGTCAAAATATCCGTAGCGATCTCGGGTTCCAGAACTGCGGTAGTCAGGGGCTGCGTCGGAACCTCACTGAGAACCAGAGACCGGATCAACTGAAGCCTCGGAATCTGGCTTAGGCCTGGGCTGTCGGTCCTTATCCTTGCACTTTTTGTGCACGCCGGTAGCTCCGACGGCATGTTATAGTTACATTTTCTACCAAAACAGTGTCATGCGAAATCAAATCGTCTTTTAATAGTACGCTTATTAAACCTACCACAAAATCGACAAGAAGTGACGTCGTGATCAGGGCCTAGGCAAGGTATGCAGTAAGAATGAAAATCCTTATGAGGTATTTGCTTCCCACAAAAAATGCAATTGTTAACTTTTTCTGACATTGGTCAGAGGCAAGAAAAGTTTCCCCAATGGGGTACTTAGCTTTAGAAGACTTCGGTCTGAAATTCGAATTCGACAATCTCAGGAGTCGGCCGACCGGCACTTGCGAAAGTACAGTTTTGTACCTACCATAAATGTAGATGTCCGATAGACATGCAACTGCAGTCATAACATGTGGGTTTGTCCTGCCTCAGGCAGCCCTCGGTCGGCCGGATTCCAAAGTCTGGGTCCGACGTCGGCTAATGTCGCATTTCTCTCCGACGTCAGAGCGGCTGGAGTACATAAGCATCAGCCGACGCCATTTTCTTCAGTGTTTCTTGCCCCAGATGCCAGGTGCCCTCCAAGGAAGGCTGTAATCAAATTGGAAGACAAAAACAGGATTCCAAACAAATACATGAGCAATAAAACAAATACACCATAACAGATATCCCCAGCTAAGAGAAAGGGGGATAGGAGTGGACCCTAGGCATAGAGGGGTATGGAGGGAGGGAAAACCCGACTGCAGTTGCATGTCTATCGGACATCTACATTTATGGTAGGTACAAAACTGTACTATGTCCTTCAAGAATGTAACTGCAGTCATAACATGTGGGTAGAATACCATAGCTTAGCTGGGGGAGGAGGTATGCTCTAGGAAAGAGATGGTGTGGCAATCAAACCCTGCAGGACTGCCGAAGCAAAGCCTGCTCTGGATCTGGAAAATAGAGGGAGATTGTAGTGTTTGGAGAATGTGTGCACGGAGCTCCATGTAGCAGCTTCTAGAATGTCCTTTGTAGGCACCCCTCTCAAAAATGCTGTAGAGGTGGCTGTAGCTCTGGTGGAATGTGGTCTGACATAGGCTGGAACAGTCTTCCCATGAAAGGAATAACAGAATCTGATGCAATGTCCAATCCATTTAGAAATAGTCTGTTTTGAAATTGCTTTTCCTTGGACTGCAGGGGCGTAAGCTACAAAAAGCTGTTCAGACTTCCTACTGGCCTTGGTTCTGTCCAGGTAGTATCGAAGTTGTCTATGAATGTCCAAGGCATGCAAAAGTCTTTCCCCCTTATTCTCAGGATTGGGGAAGAAAGCAGGCAGATGAATGGCTTGATTTAGAGAAACCCTAGACACCACCTTTGGCATAAAAGTAGGGTTGGTCCTTAATGAAACCCTGTCTCTGTGGAAAATAATAAAGGGTGGTATTGCCATTAGGGCCTGTAGCTCCAAACCCTTCTTGCTGAGGTAATTGCCAACAGGAAAGCTGTTTTCCATGAGAGAAATTGCAAGTCAACTGAAGCTGCTGGCTCAAAAGGAGGTAGAGTCAGTTTTTCTAAGACAAAATTGAGGTCCCAGGCTGGCACTGGGGCCTTTCTTGGTGGCTTAATGTTCTTGATTCCCTGAGGAATTGTCTTAGTAAGGGGTGAGAAAACAGGAGGATCAGTGTTGTATCTAGCTGAAATAGCAGATGCATGTATCTTTATTGAAGAATATGAGAGGCCTCTGTAACATATCTGCCAAATATTCCAAGATGAGTGGGATGTTCAGTAATGATGCATCATGTCCCTTGCTGGTATTCCAATTGCTGAATCTTTTCCACTTTGCTAAGTAAACCTTTCTGGTGGATGGTCTTGAGCCTCTGTTAGTATCCGCTGAACTTCCTTGGAGAGAGATAAGCTGAAGTTATTTATGGGATCTCCCAGGCTGTTAGCTGCAGTGTCTGAAGGTTTGGATGCAGTGTTTCGAAATTGTGTTGAGTCAAAGTAGAGGCCACAGAGGGAGGGCCCACCTCCTGGTGTGACATATGCTCCGTAGTAGTGGGTACCAGTGTTGTCTTGGCCAATCCGGAGCTATTATGATTCCCTTGGGCTTCTCTGCTTTGATCTTTAATAATACTGAGGTCATCAGTGGCAGAGGTGGGAATGCATAGATTGCTAGGGAGTTCCAGTTGAATGAAAGGGCATCTGTTTTCCAAGCCTTTGGATGGTATGTCCTTGTGCAAAATTTTGGTAGAAGATGATTGAGGTGAGAGGCAAATAGGTCCACTTCTGGCTTGCCCCATGTCGAAGTGAGTCGTCTGAAAACCTTCAGATGTAACCTCCACTCGTGTGGATCTGTGAAATTCCTGCTTAGGCTGTCCGCCAACACATTGTCTTTTCCTGGAACAAACTGGGATTGTAACTGGATGTTTAGACTCAGTGATTTCTCCCAAAGCTGCATTGTCAGACTGCAAAGGGGGTAAGAGTGGGTGCCCCCCTGCTTGTTTATGTACCACATCACAGTGATGTTGTCTATCCGTATCATTAAATGGCCTTGCTGGAGTTGGTGTTGAAAAGCCTCGATAGCATGCATTACTGCCAGCATTTCCTTTTGGTTTATATGCAGATGTGTTTCCTTTGGAGACCATTGTCCTTGTATACACCTGCCTTCCATGTGCGCCCCCCATCCAAGGTCTGAGGCGTCTGTAGTCATGGTCTGTGTTATCTGTGGTTTTTTGAATGACATACCTGGGTTTTCCTGGCTCACCGAGGCCCACCATAGGAATTCATTTTGTAGGCATGGAATGAGTGGTATGATTGTCTCCAAGTTGTTGCTGTGTTGAGACCAAATGCTTTTTAGGTACCATTGAAGCTTTCTCATGTGTAGTTTTGCTAATGGAACCAGTAGAATGCAAGATGCCATGTAACCCAGGGCCTGTAGGAATCTCCTTGCAGTCATCTGGGTGAGTTTTGCTAAACCTTTGAAGTATTGAGTTAACTTCTCTTGCTTGTCTTCTGTCAGGTAAGCCATCTGAGAGGCTGTGTCTAGTTTGGCTCCTAAGAAGATTATTTGCTGGGATGGCTGCAGTCTTGACTTTTGGAAGTTGACTGTGTATCCCAGAGCTTGAAGTAATCGTATGACATAATCCAGGTTTTTTGTCAATATCAATTTGTCGTCCGCTTGTATGAGGCAGTCGTCCAGGTACAGGTAAATTTGTATACCCTGGAGCCTGCAATGAGCAATTACTGAAGCCAGGCATTTTGTAAATACTCTGGGCGCAGTAGACAAGCCAAATGGCAATGCTGAGAATTGATAATGCTCTGGCCCTGCAAGAAATCTGAGGTATCTTCTGCAGCTGTGTCTGATAGGGACATGCAGGTATGCCTCCTTGAGGTCCAGAGTAATCAGCCACGACTCCTTGCCCAGCATGGGAAGGAGTTGCTGTAGAGTCAGCATTTTGAACTTTGGTACTATGAGAAAGGTGTTTAATGCGGACAAGTCCAGTATTGGTCTCCATTGAGATTCCTTTCTTGGAACAAGGAACAGTCTTGAGTAAAACCCCTGTTCTTGTTCTTGTTGTGGAACTCTTTCTATTGCTTTCATTCGAGTCAGCAGAGTGATTTGCTTGATAGCCTGTGCCCTTTGATGTTGTGGTAGATTTGGCATGCCTTGTTTTCTTGGTAAGGTATGAAAATGAAACCTGTACCCTTGGTCTATAATGTCCAAAATCCATTTGTCCTTTGTCAGTCTGTGCCAGTTTTCTGCAAACAGAGATAATTTCCGCCAAGGGAGCTTCTAGTTGTTCCCTGGTAGGCGGTAGTAGAGGAAAGTCATTGAGTTTGTGGTTGTTGGGCAGGTGAAACCCCTGCGTCACTTCTTTGGTTTCCTGGCTGCCATTGTCGTCCCCTGTAAGGGCCTCTGTATTGGCCTCTTCCTCGGCCACGCGTCTGTTCTTACCCCTTTGAAACTTTTCTGGATTAGGAAAGGACCAGTTTTTGAAGGCCAATTCCTACTGAATCTGGGGGTTGAACCTGGAGGAAATCTTTCACAGTCTGAACTGATTTTGCTTTTTCTTCGATGGTCTTTAACGCATCCTTAGCATTTGCACCAAAAAGCTTGTTCTATTCCAAAGGTGCATCCAGAAGTTTTGCTTTTACATGATCTGGTAGAGGTTGATCTTTTAACCAAGCATGTCTACGCATCACTGCCCCTGTCATAGCTGCCCTACATGAAGCTTCCAGTGCATCATATCCACACTGCAGGAAGTGATTGCTTACTTGCTGAGTGTTATGTACAGCTTCCTGCAAAGTCTTCCTGTCTAAAGGATCAGGAGAAGCTAATGTTTTTTGTAAATCTTCTAAGAGATGATCCTGATATTGGAACATATGAAAAAGGCAATTTAAAGCTCTCATAGATAAGGTAGTGGATGTGTAAACCTTTTTACCCCATCTCTCTAATGACCTTGCTTCCCTGTTGGAGGGCAAAGGATTTTATGAGGTGGAGGCTGAAACTCCTTTAGGCCCCTGTGAAATAGTTTCCAAATCAGCAGTATGGGCCCTGAATAAATGGGAATGAGTTTCTGGGACCCTGTAATACCTGTCTGGCTTGGCTGGAGCAGGAGGAAGAGAATCAGGGGTAGCACTAGAATCAGAATACAAATCATCCAGAACATTAAGTACAGGAGGAATAGCTAAGGGCCTGTGCTGAGGCTTCTTAAGGAAAGTCCTAAGGCGTTTCCTAGAATCAGAATATTCCTGACCCTGCCACTTGAAATGTTCCCTAATGATGTGCAGAACTTCCCCAAATGAAATATCCTCAGGAGGGGAGGCCGAAGGTATGGAATCTTCTGCATCCGAGTCCTCATAGGTCTGGAAGAGCTCTTCCTGGCTATCAGAGTGGACAGAGCCCTCAGAGTCTTCATCAGAAGGAGAAGGGTCAGAGGGTTCAACCCGGGGGCTTTTATCAGGACGAGGCTGGGATGTTCTCTCAGGATGGGCCTGTGAACCTCTGATCATGGAAATTAAATCAGCAGCCATGGACATAATTTGTGTCTCCGGAGTCGGCTGAGGTAAGGATTTGGAAGCAATATGCTTTGTTCTGCTGGCTGCCTTAGCCCTAGTGTAGGCCTTAATAGACATGGCCATAGGAGGCCTGGCAGCTCCACGTGCAGGAGTGACCTTGTCTACAGCAATGGTCTCGGGCATTTCCTCGGTTTCGGTATCCGGAGGAAAGTCTATAACTGGCGGAGTAATGTCTGGAATCGGAGTCGTCGGTAATGCGGTGTCTTCAGTTCGGAGCGGTGGAGAGACTGTCTCAGAGGGAACTGGAGCACTCGCGCTAGGTTTTGGCATGGAGTCGGTGGTAGACGCGGGCCGAGGATGTCGGTCCCGATCTTTTCGCTTTTTGGGAGTTTGCGATGTCGGAAGATCCGACGGCATGGTGTAAGCAAATTTATCGCCGAAAAAAAACTTCAGCGAACTCCGCCCGGTGCCTGAGTGCGCTTGTTGAAGCGAGCACAGGCTACACAGGCCGAGACGTCGTGGTCTGGGCCCAGGCAAGGGAGGCAGTAAGAGTGAAAATCCTTATGAGGTATTTGTTTACCACAAAAAAGACAATTGTTAACTTTTTCAGTAATTTCTGACATCGGCTGAGGCAAGAAAAGGTCCCCAACGGGGTACTTAGCTTTTTTGATGACTTCGGAAACGTAGAATACAGGAGCTGACCGACCGGCACTTGCGAACTGCTTCTGCTTCGGGCACCGCGCGGCAAGAAAGACTGAAGAAAATGGCGTCGGCTGATGCTTATGTACTCCAGCCGCTCTGACGTCGGAGAGAAATGCGACATCAGCCGACGTCGGACCCAGACATTGGAATCCGGCCGACCGAGGGCTGCCTGAGGCAGGACAACCCACATGTTATGACTGCAGTTGCATTCTTAAAGGACATCTGCTTCGGGCACCGCACAGCAAGAAAGACTGAAGAAAATGGCGTCGGTTGCAATATATGTACCCCTGGCACACTGATGTCAGGGATGAGGCGACAGCAACCGACGTCGGACCAAGACTTTGGAAATCCGGCTGACTGCGGGACCGCCTGACGATAGGATAACCCAAGTGTGATGACTGCAGCAGGGTAACACGATGAACATCTCCAAATGTCACGATCATCAAGCAGTGGAATGCACCTCAGTTGTTTCATGTCATCTCAAGCAGGTTGGTTGAAGCACCGTTACTTGTGTTCCCTACCCACACAATGCATTGGCTAATGATATAGCAACCTTTGGCAGCTGAAGCAGCGAATGTGGCTACTTTCCTCTGACAACTGTGTGGATCAAAATCTGAACTCTGAGTAGCCCAAAAGATGAGAGCAGAGCAGTGGAGGTGCTGCATGTGCCATCTTAGCCTGGTGTACAATGTCAATTATCTGCCACAGATGCACACTCCAAAGTGAAAGAAACAGGGGTGCTGGGTACTAGTGCTGTAACCTCAGGTTTCAGTCATTTAGGAAGTTGTTATCTGCTCAGAAAAAGCACTACATAAGAAGTCAGCGGATCAAATGTTTAGAAAACTGAAGTCCCTATGAAAAAAACAGATACTGGAGATGGAACAGAGAATTTTAGGAAGTGTATGCACCCACAGTGATCCCCCACTCACAACAGAAGATGGGTGGGGTCATGACCTCCCGAGTGGAAGAACGGCACTTCCCTTAACTACCACACTCATAACATGCTCAAGACATTTAGCTTTTCTATACTTCAGCTGAAAAACAGACAGAAAAGGGGATTCAGACCAGGAGCAGTAACAGCTGGTGGGACATTAGAGCCAAACCTACTGGAAAAGTACTCTGGCATGCTAACAGAATTTGGCCCTTTGGTATCTGGTCATGTGTTAAGTGCATTAAACAATGCTCACTTTTCTAACTTTACACAAGACGACTCCTTAAATGTATTTTGATTTTTTTTTTTTTGCTTTCAAAAAACAAACACTTATAATGATAC
>NC_056734.1:571695584-571701792 GCF_019279795.1 Protopterus annectens | reverse complement strand
TAAAGTTGCTTAAAGCCTACATAAGCAGAGGTATAGCCCTGATGGGACTGTGTGTGTGTATGTGGAACCAGGTGTAGGGACTTCATAACAAGGGATTTGTAGATAAATGGCAAGCTGTACTAAGAACGGCTTCTCAAATGTTTCTAGAGGTACTGATTGTTTTTTTATGATGAGCAGCTAGCATCTATTGATAGTTCTATTGATAGGGCTACTGAATCTGTACAGACATTTGTTGCACATAAATTGTGCATACATAGTCTCATGGTTTTTAAAGAAATTAAGGAGTATGAATGCGAGTGAAAAGGACGTAAGCTGAAAAAATATAATCATGAACTGAATGACAATCAAAATAATACTGTTTATTTATGGAAGTCATCTAAAACGGGCTGTGAGTTTTGCTGAGGATGATAAGAAGAGTGCTAGGCTTAAAAGAAAGAGCGGCTGCTCCATATTAAAACTTTCTTTGGATTTTAGTGCTACAGATTCCAGTGTCTCAGAGTTTTCCTCTAATACTGATATGGAGACTGATATGGGAGATGTGGCTGAAGTTGATTTACCTAATAGCAAAAGACCTAATGTTTCGAAGAATGCTTTAGATGTGTCGGCAGAAAACATTGAAAAACAGGTCGAATTTTTCAGGACAATGGTTTAAATGATGTGGACAATGGATTTAATTGTTAATTTATCTTCCCACAACTTGCATAACGATGAAATTAGTGTGTGCAACAAAGGTTTGGGTCTTGTTCCTTCTTTTTAGGTTTCAAAATATTCTGCTGTTTGGTATATACTTCTCCAATGTTCAGGTCAAAACTGAAGTGCTGTGGCTGACCAAGTCTGCAGACGACTTCAAACTATGTGCAATCATTGAATCCCCAAATGATGTCAATATACTCGAGGATGGTCTCACACAGACCAACGACTGGTGTATTGGTCACAGTCTCTAAATGAATGCAAAGAAATGCATCATCATTCTCTTTAGCACAAACAATGTCCCTTCATACTATCAAATCAATAACAATATCCTAAGTACCAATGAAGCGGTAAGAGACCTGGGATGACAGGTTGACTGAAACCTTGGCTTCACACCATGTGTCTACCATTGTAAGGAAAGCTTTTCACGTAGTCCACTTGATTAGTAAAAGGATCGCCTCGAGAGCAAAAGTAGTTATAACCCCCTACACTCGATACTTATCCAGCCTATAACAGACTATAATGCCCCATTTGGAATGTACTGTACTAAGTGCCTACAGCAATTAGAGAGACTTCAGAGGTTTCCAACAAAGATCAAGGGCCTCCAGCATGTGCCTTACATGAACCACATAAAACCCTGTCACTATACTCCGTATCATATAGACTTCTTAGGGGAGGCTTATGCTTGGCCAACAGAGCAACCCAAGACCCAAACCTAATGAACACTGCATATCCATAAATCAAATGGGTCTAGGGCTATCCATTCCTGGGACTTAAATATGGCCTGCAACTTAAGTAGGACATGCTGGAGGGAGGGACAGACGTATCTCCCAGCAACTGCCACATCTTTGGAACAGGCTACCAGTTCATGTGAAACAGAGCACCTCTATGGATGCGGCACCCTAAATTCTTCATGGGGATAGCACCCCCAACCCTCCTAAACATGGGCAGTCATCACTAAATGCAATCTTGGGTATTGACTAGTACCTCTAATTTATGAAACTGGGGTGAAACGGCTAGGCTTAAAGTGACCTCTGGGTCGATAGCCTAGTAATCTACTATGACTGTATGATTCTATGTTAAACATTTCTGTTGAATATTAAATTTAAAATTTTATTATAGCAAAAAACAAATTGAAAATTTGGATTTTGGTAGAACCTTTTATTTTAAAAAAATCTTTGCTTCAGCCTCCAGCTCATCCTGCAGTGAGACTATTTGAGCAGTCTGTGTTACTAGAGTTACATAACAATCAGACTACTATTTTTAGAAATTGTGGCTACAGTTTAAGTAAACAAAGGGGAGCACTTAAAGGTTTGGCTTAAAATGAGCAAACAATAGTGGTCAAGGCTGATAAAGGTGGAGCTATTGCTGTATGGAATTCTACTGGTTATTATATGGAAGTTTTGAGACAGTTAAGTGAGGCTACTTTTTATTGTAAACTACCTTTTCGTCCCACCAGGGATTTAAGCAATATACTGATTAATTTCAGTGTTCAGGATCAAGGTCTTATTTCAGAAAATCTTCTCAATCAGTTAATAGTAATTAGAGACCACAGAGGTTTTATATTTTTCAAAATTCACAAATCTACAGATAACCCACCTGGAAAATCAATAGTTTCAGGATGTGGCTCCCTAACTGAACCTCTGTTCCATTAATATAATTTGGGCACGTTTGAAAAACACTACTGCTTTTTTTGAAATTGATGGCTGATGTACAAGTTTTAAATCATGTATATTTTTGTACATTAGTCATACAGTCTTTATATACTAATATCCCACGTAAGGATGGTATACAGGCTGTTAATTTTGGTTAGATGACTCTTCGCTTTATTCTGAGGATTACTGTGAATTATTGTTGAAACTTTTCAGCTTGATATTGGAATACAATTTTTTTTTTTTTTTTTATAGAAATTAAATGTTTTGTTTTTTTTTTTACAATTAAGAGAAACAGCAATGGGGGCCACTTTCACCCCAATCTATGCAGATTTACTTATGGGTTATCTGGACAAGTGTATGATTTATAGTGAGTGCTAGGTTTATAAACAGTAAATCAATATGCGGCATCATTATCTTGATGATTGTTGTCTTATTTGGACTGGTCCAGTGGAATTGTTGAAACTGTAATTATTTGAACTCAAATTATTTTGGTTTCGTTTTTGTGGGAAATTCGAATTATTCACTATTGACTTTTTGGATGAGAACATTAAGAAGTTGATTGATGGTAACATTTCTACCCGTTTATATCATACGCCTTTTACCAAAAATTCATTATTACAAGCTACTAGCTGTTATCCTAAGCATACTGTTAAGAATATTCTAAAGGTTATGTTGCATTTTTAGATCATCTGATAACTAAGAAGAGGAAGCTGATGGCTTAGAGAAAAAAGTTTTATTAGTAGGGGGTTATGATGCACAGATGGTTAAACAGACACCCTCGCTGGCTTCTAGTTTCCAGGGAAAGATTATCATCTAGGGAGCCCATATTGGTAAATAATATAAATAATAATGAATCTAAATTAAGATTCTTGACAACGTTTGGTACCAATACTTTCAAAATTAGAAACATTTTAAATAAATGCTAGCATTTTTTTGAAAATGGATCCTTTTTTTTTTTTTGAATATCATGTGGATGAAAGTTGTCAGTTTATTTATCAGTGTGGCAAGAATTTTGGTGAAAATTTGTCTTGGGTTAAAAAGGGATTAAAGCCAACTTAAATGTGGATGATAATAGTGTGCACGGTTGCACATGAAATGTGATCACTGTGTTTTCTGTAAAGTGGTATCCAAGGCTAAATCATTTACATCTATTAATACATCTAAAATTTATACTATTATACTGCGGTGGTGGTGCTGCGGTAGCGTTGCCGCCTCACAGTTAGACGCTGCCCGTTCAATTCTCAGGTGGAGCGTCTTCTGTGTAGCGACATGCGTGAATGGGCGCTCCTTCGTTGAAGGTTGTGCATTAGGCCCGGCAAGCCATTACGTAAAAAGAGTTCCGCTGTGGCGACCCCTAACCAGGAAAAGCCGAAAGACACATACATACAATTAATTACATGTACTTCTGAATCGGTTGTCTATATGCTGTACGGCAATGTGCCAATGTGGGGCTTTTTACATTGGGAAAATGTCTAGAACTTGGAAACAGCAAATAGCTGTACATTTAAGTGATTTGAAAAGTAAGTATGACAGAAGTGCTTTATTTCAGTTAAGTTAAAACATGTTGTTGCACATTTTGTTTTTATAGGAATTGATTCTGTTGTTGGAGGTGGTTTACCTTTAGAATCTAAACAAAAACTTTTGGACAGAAAAGAAAAAATGTGGATTGTAAGTCTTGGAGCGGTTTATAAACCTGGATTAAATGAGTATTAAAGGAGTATTTTTAGATATTTAATTTATTAATATATAATTCAAGCTTTAATAGTCATTTGATGCGGGTTATTTAGGTCTAGGTTCATGTTGATTAAACATTTATACAATTTAAAGTGGATGCATAAAGATATTTATTGTTTAAATTATTTGTTTGTATATAAAGTGATGTCTCCTTAAATTCGCTTGTATTTATGTATGCACTTTGCTCTGTGAAGGGTTTGATTGTACTGCACTGATGATGCTAATGGGTGAAACTGGTCTGTTTTGTATGCCATGTTGCCTTTTTTTAAGGCTTTAGTTATTAAATAGTTTGTAATTAATCCATACATATGTTATACATAATCTATACAGATAATCCATACATACACACATATTTTATATATATATATATATATATATATATATATATATATATATATATATATTTATATACACATATACATATATATATATATATATATATATTTACATATATGGGTCTGCTTCAAAGTATCAAATTACCCCTTCATCCAATCCCATATCATCGAGGTGACATCACCGAAACTGCAGAACACAGAACACCAGGAACACTGAAAACTTTCCATGGGAAAAGAACCACTTGGCTGCCATGGTGAACTCTGCCCTTTCCCCACTGTGATCTTGGAGTTGGTACATTTACTTATTTATTGCGTTTGTTAACCGGGAAAGTCCACTGGGCCTGTAAAAGTTCATTGGGCTTGTAAAGAGCCCATTTTCAGTGGAGGCCCGGGGAGAAAAGCTCCACATTGATTACATATGAAAGTAAAGTGAAGTGTTATGAGCAGTACATTCATATTTAAAGAAAAATTAAGAGCAAAAAGACAGTGATTATATTTACAATCGGGTACAAATGTGGCTGTAAAAGAGAAGTATTTAAATAGCACAGAATATATCTGTAGAATCCTTAGCAGAGGAGGGTTGACATCAGGGTGGAAAGGAGGAGATGGCAGGGCTATAGAAAGAATAGTCAAGTTAATGAGACAGCAAGTAGTAGTTATGGTAGAGAGCAGGAGAGGAGATGTTTGAATAGAATGATTAAAGTTGAGACTCCAGAGAGAGAAGTCAGGAGTTGGGATGATTTGTTGGGGTACAGAAGCATAGCCAGTGAGAGGAGAGATGTGATTTAAGGGATTTTTTAAAAGAGGCAGGATTGCTAATACTTCTGAGTGAAGGAAGGAGATTGTTCCATAGCTTGGAGACAGTGTGAAAATACAACATTTGGCCGGCTCAGAGCTTGGGTTTCTCGACATATAGTAGCATTTTATTTACAGACCTGAGGTGGCAATTAGGATGGTACATGGTCAGTATGGAGGAGAGAGAAGGGCAGGTTTCAGGTTGATAGACTATGTTGTGGGCTGTGGTTAGTTGTAGATAAGTGAGACGGGGAGGGGATTACAGCCATTTTAGTTGATGCAGAGAGGGGCAGTGGTGGGAAGAAAATGTTGCATTTGTAGTGAATTTAGCGACTGTTGCAGCAGGAGTCAAGTTTCGTTTTTAAGGCGAATTGTAGATTGGTGAGGACGGGAGCACCATATAGAGGAGTTGGAAGCAGGAAGGATGATGCCAGGGCCTTTTTAGCAGAGAGGCTAAGAAAACAGTTGCGCCTGTAAAAGGGCACCTAGCATCTGATGTTTTGTTTTACATTATAGATGTGAAGGTCAAAAGTTAATCTGTCGTCAGTGATGACACCTAGCAATTTGTTACTAGGGACAACTTCTATGATGGTGTTGTTCTGGGAATGAACAGTGAGTAGTGACATCAACAGGGCTAGACTCAGTAGGGGTGAATATTAATAGTTTTGTTTTATTAGGGTTAAGGGCAAGATGGCTCTGAGACATCCAGGTTTCGGTGGAGGTAAAAGTTTCTTGGGTAAGATGCTGTAATACAGTGGCAGATTTAGAAGAGCAGATGACTGTACAGTGGGTAAAAGTGGTATGAAAGTTATTGAAAAATACTGAATAGGAGGGTACCAGAACAGAACCTTGGGGAACACCTGTATTTGTACTGATAAAAGGGGAAGGAGAGTGCTGCCATACAGTAGATTGCAGCCTATTGTTGAGATAGTTAGTAAACCACTGTATGGTAGGGGAAGATAGGTTGAGGTCCGAAAGTTTAAAAAGCAGTAGGGAGTG
>NC_056734.1:571600584-571690584 GCF_019279795.1 Protopterus annectens | reverse complement strand
AGGCAAATGAATGGACTGATTTAGGGCCACGCTAGACACCACCTTGGGCATAAAATGACTGGTCCCGAGGGAAATCCTGTCTGCACGGAAGATAATGAAGGGTTCCAATGCCATGAGGGCCTGTAATTCAGACACTCTTCTTGCTGAAGTGATGGCTAGAAGGAAGGCTATTTTCCAAGAAAGGAATTTCAACTCTGCAGTTGCAGCTGGCTCAAAGGGAGGGAGAGGGAGCTTTTCCAATACAAAGTTAAGGCCTCAGGCTGGAGTAGGGGCTCTCCTGAAAGGTCTTAAATTTTTCGCCCCTCCAAGGAATTGCTTTAGCAGGGAGTGAGAGAAGATTGGTGGCTCAGTATTATAATGTGCTAAAATGGCAGAGGCATAAGTTTTAATTGACGAGAAGGACAAGCCCTTGTGGAGCATTTCTGTTAAGTACTGAAGAATATGAGGTAAGCTGGGCACTGTTGTGCCCATCCCCTGAGTCTGGCTCCAGGAACAGTATCTTTTCCACTTTTCAGCATAGGATTTTCTAGTACTAGGCCTCCTTGCCTCCAGAATGACATCTAGCACCTGCTTACTGAGGGATGCTATTGGACAGCTCAAGGAATTAGCCAGGCTGCAAGGTTCAGGGTTTGAAGCAGAGGGTGCAGAATCTGGCCCGCCTGCTGGGACAGCAGGGAAGGGGTCTGAGGCAGGTGCCATGGTTCCAGCAGTGTCATACTGCACAAGAGGGGGTACACCAGTGCTGGCATGGCCGGTCCAGTGCAATCAGTATTGTCCTTGGCTAGTCCTGTTTAATCGTTTGCAAAACCTTCGAGAGGAGATGCAGAGGGGGAAGGCATAAACAGAGAGGCTTTCTCAGGTAAAGGACAGGGCATCCCCTTTCCAAGCTTGACTGTGGGAAGTCCTTGTGCAGAATTTGTTTAATTGCTAGTTCTGAGGGGAGGCAAATGGGTCTACTTCTGGCATCCCCCATTTGTTCCTGAAGAGGTTGAATATTTTTGGTTCCAGCTTCCATTCGTGTGGGTCCATGAGATTTCTGCTTAGGTTGTCTGCCAGGCAAGCTAAATTCGCTGGCAAGAATTGAGCTTGTAGGTGCACTTGGTAGCTCAGGGCTGTGTTCCACAGAGCCATGGCTAGTCTGCAGAGAGGGTACGAGTGGGTTCCCCCCTGCTTGTTTATGTACCACATAACTGTGGTGCTGTCTGTCTTTACCAATAGTTGTCCTGGAAGAATGCAGCTTTTGAAGGCTGTCGGGGAATTCTGTACAGCTAACACTTCTTTTTGGTTGATATGCTGGTGCATCTGTCTCGGGTTCCATTTGCCCTGAATACACTGCCCGCCAAGCAAGCCCCCCATGCATAGTCTGATGCATCTGTTGTTAGGGTTTAGGGGGCAGAGTGAAAGGGAGCCCCTTGTTGTGGTAGCAGGCCTCTGTCCACCAAAGGAACTCTGCCTTTATACAAGGAATGATAGGAATCATTGACTCCAGGTCCTGAGAATGTTGACACCATATGCTTTTTAGATACCATTGTAGTTTCCTCATATGCAGTCTTGCATATGGAATTAGTAGAATGCAAGAGGTCATGAACCCCAGGGCTTGCACAATTTTCCTTGCAGATAGCTGGGTCTTTGTGGCCAATAGTTTGAAGCAGGTTGTCAAATAAACTTGTTTCTCTGGAGTGAGGAAAGCCATCTGGGAAGTTGTGTTCAAGCTTGCTCCCAGGAATACAATCTGTTGGCAGGGTACTAGGTGAGATTTCTTTTCACTGATGGTATACCCCAGTGAGGTCAGAAGTTTTATGAATTCCAGATGTTTTAATAGCAAGTTCATTTGTTCTGCTGGGACAGGTTGAATAGCCCTGATACTTAGAAGAGAGAGAACCTGCTGTTGGGCCTCCACCCACTGATTTGGGGGTAGGTCAGGCCAACCATTTGGGGTTGGTAGGGTGTGGAAGTGGAATCTGTATCCTTGGGAAACTATATTCAAAACCCATTTGTCCTGCGTAATGAGTTCCCAGTTTTTTGCCTGCAGGGCGAGCTTTCCTCCTAAGGGAGCAGGCAGCTGAGCAGGGCTTGGAAGGGTTAAGGTTAAGTCATTGTGCCATTTTTCCATAGGGGGGTGGCTTACTACTCCCTGCTTTGGAAGTGGGAGCCCCCCACTGCTTAGGCCTGTGCATAGCCTGAGACTGTAACCTAGGTGGTCTGCTGTTCCTGGGTTTGGACTGAGAAGGCCTGGAAGAGACTGGAAAGGACCAATTCTTTGAAGGCCAATGCCTACCAAATCTGGGAGGCTGTACTTGTAGGAAATCTTTAACAGTTTGCATAGCTTTAGCTTTTTCCTCCATCCTTTTGAGGACTTCTGCTTTGCTGCCAAACAGGCGGTCTTGGTTTAAGGGAGCATCCAATAATTTAGCTTTAACATGATCTGGCAAGTTTTGCTCCTTAAGTCAAGCAGGCCTTCTAATTACAGACCCAGTGACATCAGCCCTGCAAAATGCTTCTAAAGAGTCAAAACCACATTGCAAAGTATGTTTACCAACTTGTTCTGCAGAATGCATTAAATCTTGTAATTCTTTGTGTTCAGCACAGTCAGGAATCAACATAATTTTCTGTTTAAGTAGTCCCATAATATGCTGCTGGTACTTTAACATATGAAACTGGCAATTTAAAGCCCTAATGGCCAAAGTAGCAGAACTGTATACCTTCTTACCCCATCTGTCCAAGGCTCTAGAATCTCTATCAGAAGAGGTAGGATTTTTGGCAGCAGTAGCCTTAATGCCTTTTAGTCCTTGGGAAATGGTCTCTGGATCCGCAGTAGGATTCTTGAAGAGGAACTTGTGAGAGTCAGGTACTCGAATACCTGCCAGGTTTTCTGGGAGCTGGAGGTAAATTGTCTGGGGAAAGGCTAGATTCCAAGAAAGCATCATCTACAATGTCCAGAACAGGAGGAATAGCTAAAGGCCTGTGTTGAGGAAGGAGTAAGAATTCCCTAAGCCTCTTTTTGGAGTCAGAGTAATCCTGACTTTCCCAGCGGAAATGCTCCCTAAGAGTGTGCAAAGTTTCACCAAAAGAAAAATCTTCTGGAGGGGAAGCAGAGGGAATGGAATCCTCTGCATCAGAATCCTCATAGGTAGATAAGGGCAAATCCTGGTATTCAGAAGGAACAGAAATATCAGATTACTGGTCAGAAGAATCAGAAGGAAAATCAGTTCTAGGTCTCAGAGAGGGAAGGCTGGCATCCCCTAATTAAGGTAATAAAGTCTTCATCCATTCTAAGCATTTGTTTTTTTAGGCGTATGGGCCTGAGCATGTGGTTTGGACGTCGGTTTTCTAGGCGTGGTGCGAGTTTTAGGCCTGGATAAAGACGATGGTGTCGGTTTAAAATGCAAGTCTGTAGGCCTGAATACACCCTCAGAAGCCAGTGCATGCACAGCGGCTCCAGACCCATCCAAGGTAGAGACATCCGCAGGTTCCATAGTGGAAGAAGCATCTCGTAGCATACCGGACTCCGAATGGGTCTCAGTAGAGGCCTGCGAATCTGAAGTAGCGGGTATCAGGGGCTGCGAAAGCGCCTCACTAAATACCGGTGGACTGGCAACTAGCTTAACGGAAGCGTCATCTGAAGTTTTGGACCTATGCGGTCTGTCTCTGTCTTTATCCTTACGTTTTTTTGGAAAATCGGTAGTCGGATGGCTTAACGAAGCCATTTTGGAATACGGATACAGAGTACCAAAATAATTTTCTGCAAAAATAGCCCGATGACGAATAGTTCGAAGGTTGAAAAAGGCACAAAACCGACAGCGAGGGACGTCGTGGTCTAGGCCTAAACAAGGAATGCAGTAGGACTGAAAATCTTTAGGAGGTATTTTCTTTCCACAGGTAAGACAATTGTTAACTTTTACTGACATCGGTTTGGAGCAAGAAAAAAGATCCCCAACGGGGTACTTATCTTTTTTAGAAGACTTCGGTTCTGAAACTCGAAAACAAAAATTTCAGGAGCCGGCCGTCCGGTACTTGCGAACTGCTTCTGCTTCGGGCACCGCACGGCAAGAAAGACTGATGTAATGGCGTCGGCTGCATGTTTTATACCCCTGATGACCTGACGTCATGGAAGAAGAGACGGCATCTGACGCAGGAATCCAAGACTCTGGTATTCAGGCTGGCTGAGGGCTACCTGCAGGCAGATAACCCAAATGTGATGACTGCAACAGTGAAACACGAAGAACATCGCAGGCAAGGTTCAAGTCTTTGTAACAGGTATTTCTGGTGCGGTTTCTTTTGCGGATATGCAGAAGGTCCATCAGAGCAGGGTCTGACAATGCCCTGTATGTCAGGCACAGATCTCCCCTCAAAAGCCTTTTGGAGACTAAATACAGGGATAGAGCCTTGAGGAGGTCTTCATAGGACATTTTACTTAAGCCCTGCATTCTTTTAGTGAGAAACCTCTATGGACGTTCTAATTGTTGGACATGCCTGGTTAGTTACATACCAAAGGGGGCACAGTACTCAATGATAGGTCTGATGAATGCCAAATACAGTGGAACAATGACTTATTTGGACTTAGATGCCATTCCTTTGTCTATAAGTTGCGCAACATAGAATGATTTCTTCACAACTGTAGACACATGGTCAAAGGCCAGATTACTATCTATGCGCGTCTCTAAGTCCCTGACTACTGGGTCAACTCTAAGGGGTGTGATGTCAATATGATAGTTACCAGGGGTGGATGACTTCCTGAAGGATACTATTATGCATTTATTGGTATGGCTCTGACACCAGTTTCTTTGTCTGTGTCAGCACCTCCTGGAGAACATTTGTGTCAGTGTGGGATTCAATGACTGCTCCTAATTTGCAATCATCTGCAAATTTAGTCATCCAAAGACCACTGAGACTGACCTTGACTTCAGAGAAGTAAATGCCAAAAAGGAGCGGTCCAAGGACTGATCCTTGAAGGACTCCACTTGTGACTGGCCTCTTTGAAGAGGTGGACTCTCCAATTCTAACTTCCTGGGTCTTACCTGTGAGCCAGCTGGTTACCCACCGGTTGACATACGAGTTTGTACCAAACCTCCTGAGTTTGTCAACAATGCCCGAGTGGAATATTGTGTCAAATGCCTTACACAAAACACTTGGTACAAGTTTTACTAACATGGTGTTTACAAGCCAAGTTACTGGACAAGAAGGCTATCAAATAATCTATCACAGACAGCATACAATGAAAGCTAATCACAGCTAAAATAAAAAAGTGTTAAAAATTTGAATTTAACACCAATATACAGACTCACAAAGTGACTTCAACAGAATATATCACAACTTACCTATGAAAACATTGACAAAGGTTATAAAGGCTGTAACTGGTATTCCAGTCAAAAGGATATAGAAAGTCTGCAAAACAAAAGACAAAACAATCAAATGCTTGACATGCTAAGAATAACTGCAGCTATTCAACTCTCAGCACATTGAAAAAAAATCAACAGTGCAAGTTTTATTTTAATAGAGACATTCTGTTGATGAATAATTGCAGGCATTAAGAATTACATGTCTGAAACTGGTTGCTGGTGCTGCTTTCCTTCATTTAGATTGTAATCAACAGGGGTGTTTCTATCATGTACCTATCACCACCCCCTGGTAGTCAACCGTATTACAGTTGGCACATTTTATACTCTTCTACCCATGCACACTCCAAGACAATCACAGATACCAGCTAGGGATTATTAAGGTCACTGGTGTTGCCTAATGCCATTTCTTGCATATAAGCGTCAGTGTGGATTGAAATAGAGAGCCAGTTAGTATCACCCCCCCCCCCCCCAAGATATGGGAGCCAAAAGGCTACTCATTTCCCCATACTCACCTGCTTGGCTCTTCCAGCCTCCAACCTACTACATGAACTTGGGTTATATGGTTCATAGTCTGGATTTATCACCAAACAGCACACTTATCAGTGGTTAGAACACATTTAATTAAAATAAAAAAAAATTAAAAACAGCAGAAGGATACTTGGCCAAAGTGAAACCAGCTGAACTATGGAACGGAGCAAAAAAGGATAGCCACCAATAATCCCTGGGGGGGATTTCACCTTTTCCCATGAAATGAATTGACCTCAGCATTGCTTATATTAAGAATCCTAGTTTAAACACTTGTTGAAAGGTGACAGAATGCAAAGTGTGTTTTCAAGTGAGAAAATTAAATAAAAACATTATAAATTACATGAATTATCACAGCATGGGAACCTTAAGAGTACAGCAAGACCTACAACACTTGTAATGGTAAATAAAAGTACACTTTCTGGTCTTTCAAGATGGCTGCACACAGATTAACAGCTTAACTTAAACTCTCCACGTCTGAAAACAGAAACTAAGAAACAGCCAGTGATACTGCCAGCACAAGTAAAATTCAGTTACTGGCTAGTAAGTACACTGCCTGGATTTCCACAAAGAATAAATTAACAGAGCCTGAAAGAAAATCAACAAGAAAAGTTGGAGAAAACAATGACTGGGAAGAATCTTTCAGGTGTTTAGCAAAACCAGTTCAAGCCCCAGCTTTAGTGAAAGACATAGCTTCCACTTAAATAGATAAAAAAATGTGCTCCGAGCTGATTAAAAGAAATGAAACACTGAAGGAGTACATCAAGTCAAATTGGAAAAAAATGGAAGAAGCTTTAAATACAAATTCAGACGAGCTGAAAAAAACTGCAAAAAATTACAGGTCAAAAATGAAGAAAAGGCTGGCTGAGTACAAAACTGCTCCAATTTTTCCTTGGGTAGACAGAAAATGCTGGAGATGTGATGGGGAAGAAAGAGGTAATTGGGGGGGGGGGGCATATTTTTTGGGAGTGTAATGAGTTGGCAGACTTTAAAAATTCCCTGCAGACTACTACCAGAAATACTGGCTGAGCAAACTGGTACTAGACTCCCTCTCATCAGGTCTTGCTGGGACCAGACCTTAAGGCTGGATAAACGAATGGCTGGTTAATCCAAAAAAGCATACAAAATAGATTTAAAAATTATGTATATATGTTGTAATGATTACCAGTGTTCTTACTTAACTTAACTTTCTGGATAAAGTAATATGTTGTCTCTGAATACAGGGCAGTGTACATTTTCCTAGAATTGGCAACAGAATTTTGATTTATGGAAAACAATATTGACAAAAATATGGCTGGTTAAAGAGTTAAAGGGAGAATGGATAAGAAGGAGTCTACTGTATAACTACAGAAATTATTTTTTTGAGCTATGATGCAGAATCAGAATTGCCTAGACATAGTAAGACCTTGCTGAGTAACTGTGGTGGCTGCCAAAAAGCTATTACTAGAAAATGGAAATCAAAGTCTAAACCAGCTGCACTAGAAGTAGTGAATATAGTAACAGATATAAAAACTGAAAATGGGACCTTTATAAAAGGATAGGAGCAAATTACATAGAAAGCAATGGGAATCGTGGGAACAATACATGCAGTATAACATTTTGAAGGAGGAATGAGCTTTAAAGGAAGGCAGGATTTGAATGAGCTATGTAATGTTTAACTCAATGACTGCATACCTTATAAATGAGGTATAATGTTTGCAACTAAAAGAATGTCAATATGTTTTGTTTTTATTTATATATATAAATATATGATTTCCAATGTCATAAGTGATGATTTAATACATTTGCTTTTTTTTTTTAAATAACGTTTCAAATAAAACGGTAGAATTAGAGGACAGAGAGAAACTAGATCAGACTGGAATAATTTAAAAAGGCACATATAAGCAACTGGACTGGTATTCCACTGCAGGAACTGTTAACTGAAAAGGGCACATAGAGTGCATGCTCTAAATATGGCCATGAGAAAGCAGCAAAGACTTTTATTAGTAAAGATGCAAACCTACCAGCACAGAGTTGATCCTGACAAAACTGTGGCAAAAGGGCAAAATATTAAAATTTGGAGACAGTAGAAACATTCACCATACGCCACGCAGAAGAGAAACACATTTATTCCAATAATCAAGGAATGTCGAGAGGCAGGTGCAAGTTTCAAGCTGCTGTACCCAGCCGTTTTCAAAATATTTTTTCATGGAAGATCAAAGTTATTTTCTGATGCAGAACAAGTTAAGGAAGAAATGCAAACATTTGTGAGCCATAAAGCAGGAGACTCTGTTTCTCTTTCTGATAATAAAGCACTCAAAGACTTTGCCACTGAAACATTTTCCACTGTTCCAAAAGAAAATGCTTGAAAGACAGAGAAAAGCACAGGAGTTGCTCAGAAGACCTGGAATTGAACCAAAATCTGAAGTTGAAAGATGTAGATGAACAGGAAGATAACCAGCAACATGGAAATTGGTGAATAAATGTGAGACTGCAAAGCATCAATCACATTTGTGAAATATGGCTGTGGAAAGTGTAGACTCTGTTAAACATGTGAGGAACTGAAAAGCATTTGGTTCACTTAGAGTCATTAATGTTTGGAAGTACTCTGGGGGGAGAGGAGGAAGAAGGAAAAAGACTAAGTAAAACAATTTTCTTAACAGTATTTCCATGAAACTTGACTACATAGAGGGGCTGATTTTTTTTTTGTCAAGACTATTTCTATTGAAGTTTTTCGATACAATAAAAGTAATAATAGAGGGGCCGATTTTGTAGTTGCAAATGAAAGTGCCATAGTGTTGAACAGTAATGGGGCTGTAGAAAATCAATTTTTTTTTAGAGAATCGATTTCCCCCACCTCGACACTTGGCGAGAATGCACAGCAAGATGAACAGTAATGAGAGACTACATACGGATTCCAGTTGGAATACTCCATTGAGGATGCAGAATACCCCATGTTTTAACGAGAGGCAGGGGCGGAGGACAATGCCAGAACTAATTTGTGGTTCATTTTGTGACTTACAAGGTACTGTATATAATTTCAATGGACTTTACATTTTCAGTTATAGACACTTGGAAGTTTCCCCCTTTATGGAGATTTGTTCAGAAAAGGTTCTACTTTTGCCCCATCTGTTGGATTCAATTTAGTGAAGCACTTGCAGGAACTGAAATTATTATTTGTAAGCAAACGGAATTTGGCACTATGGTTTAAAGATACTGATGGGGTTTCATTTTCTGATGGTGCACTACACAGGTCGAGTGTTTTTAACCCCCCCCCCCCTTTTGGTGCCTGCACTTAATGTATTTGAAAAGGCCTATGAAAGACCGATTGGGTTTTTAACATCCCACAGTGTTAATATATATTTTTAATTTAACTCCTGAAGAAAGAAAACTACTTTATGATTTAATTAAGGACAAAACTATTAGGGTGATGAAACCTGAAAAAGGGGCAGAGTGGTGTTAATGGACAGTTGTTTGTATTCACAAAAAATGTTGGCATACTTAAACAATGGGCATTGTTTTACTTCAACAACTAGGAATGAAATTAATATTTCTTACTTAAAGATTTGCTGTTAAATAATAAATTGTCCATCCATAAATCAAAGTGGATAGGGCTGTTTGCAATTTTTTGAAAGTGAGCAACCCAATAATTCCTAGTATATTTGGAATACCTAAGGTGCACAAATCTCTATTCGACCATCCTTTTCACCTGACTGTTGCTGTGGGTGGTTCTGAAACTGAACCATTGGCCAAGTACATTGATTTGAAGTTAAAACTGTTTTTTATTGATAAATCCTATGTTTTGAAAGACACTTGACATTTTTTGAAATTGCATAAGCAGGTATCTTTTGATAATGGTTTGTTTTTTGTCACTATTGATGTTCGGGATTTGTTTTAGCGATACCACATTTGACTGATATATGGTGGTTTAGTGAAACCTTGGTGGAGGGTACTGTTCTACCACAAAGTGAGATTAATGTGTTGCTAGAATGTGTTGACTACCTACTTTCCAATAATTATGTTTTCTGAACATGAATTTTACTGACAGACAACTGGTATAGCGATGGGGGCAGCAGTGACTCCCATTTTTGCTATCATATTGTGGTGGTGGTAGGAGAGAAATTACATTTTCCCCCCTCGTTTTATGGCAATGTTAAACTATATTTGTGTTATCTTGATATTTTTATCTTATGGTCAGGCACTATTGAGCAGTTAAATGTCTTTATAAAATATATTAATAGTACTACTACTTTCTAGTTTTTTCTGAACAATTTGACTCTACTCAAATACATTTTTTAGATGCGATGATTTATAAGGATGCCTGCAAGTGTTGTTTTTCTGTTCCTTATTCTAATAGTATGTTGCATTAAAGAGTTGCCATCTGCCATGGCAAAAATGGAATGTTTTGAAGGGGCAGATGATTAGGATTTCGAGGCTGACCTCTGACAATGTACACTTTCTTACAGTGTTGGATCTTGTAGCACGTATGTTTACTGACAGGGTATATACACCTAGATTTGTATAAGCCTGTAGATGTGAGGTAGTGAATGTGAGATCCACTACAGTTTGACTGTTCTTGCTAAAGGGGTTAATGTTGAAACTTTGAGCTTTAATATTACTAGGAAGTCTGATAAGTACTACAGTGCTACGGTTTGTGAATTTGATAATTTTACAGCAGAGATCCAGACCATTTGGAGAAAAATTGGTCAGCCAACCTGAATTTGGAGTCTATCTTGGGGGATACACCCTTACTGGTTTTCAAGAACAAGAACAATTTGAAAAAAAATATTTTTAAAATCCACAGAAGGACTTAAATAAGATTATGAACACAGATATTTTAAATGTGGTTGTTGCCAACAAACAGTGTAAATTTATATGGAAAGGGACTAATGTAATATTAGAATATGTCCCAAAAGCTCTGGCTCCAAGTTGTTTACTTGGCACAATGCTCGGCTTGCCCGGATTTCTATGTAGGTAAAGTTAAGTGGGCCCTTAAAAGGAGAATTTATTAGCATGTATATGCAATAATAATAATAAAGATAATAAGAATGCACTTTACACTCTAAAATATAAGAGTTCTTAAAAAAATCACCTTTTTTATTCTTAAGAAAGATGGAATACCTCAGGTGGGAAGTAATTGGACTGCCTTACTGGAGACATGTGAATTATATTGGCAGCTGTTTTTGGATATTATAAATGTTCTAGGTCTCAATGATAAATCATCAACTTCTAGTATTGATGTTAAAAAATGCCAAAGTATAGATTTACTTTAAAAACGTTATATTTTAGTTTGATGTTCAATGTCACTTGATATCATTCTACCTACAAACCACTTTTTTACATCTATTAAGTGGGTGTTTTGAATTGATTTTGCCAGTAGATGGCAGTATCGTGATGCAATACAAGCATTTGGTTTGGAAGGGGTTGTGTCTGAAGAAGTTTATTAAAAGTGTTTTGAATGAATGCAACTTATATTTTATTAAACTGTGCTCCTAATCTTTCCTCAGGACATTTGTTTCTTTTGGAATTGTTGGTTTTCTTAAGTTTTGAGTTTTTGGGTTTTATACTTTGTAGTAAAGTATTTTAAGCTGTACTTGGACATGACAGTTATTTAAATAAACAGATGTCTTTTTTCCCCTTTTCCTTTTCTCATTAGTTCTTCTTTCTTGTTATTTAAAAATGTAGGCATTACACTGCAAACAGAAGAAAGGCTAAACAAAAGCAGGTTTAAGTTAACAGGCTGTAACTAGGTTGTTGAGGTGAGGGATTGGATATAAAATTACACAGATCCTAATACATGTACAGCTGATATGTTTTGTTTCGTCTTACTTTTGCATAGATGAATGTCTGGATTATAAGAAAAAATACTCTTGACATAATCTAATGAAAGATTTTAAGTGGAAACAAAATATAAGAACATTGAATATAATGAAACATTTTTCTTTAGCAATACATGGTTCAGCTTGTCTTTCAGGCTGCAATAAAGGATTATGGAGGCAAGCCGATTATAGGGCAATCAAAGAGTGCACGTTGGTTTCTTCAAGGCTAAAAGATAATGACTTCTGAAAGTATGCAAGTAGTTTTCACACGAGAAGTGGATAGAGACAAAAAATAAACAGACATCAGTTTATAAGTACAAGCACAGACAGTAAAGTACAGTTGTGTACACTTACCATAAATGTAGATGTTCGAGTGTATTCACTGTTGCAGTCATTACATTAGGGTAATCTGCTGGCAGGTTGCCCTCAGTCGCCCTGATTAACAAAATCTTGGGTCCTACGTCGGTTGCTGTCCCTTCTTCCAGGACGTCAGGGATATAAAACATGCAGCCGACGCCATTACATCAGTTTTTCTTGCCCCAGATATCAGGTGTCCCCCAAATGGGGAGCAAAAAAAAAAAAAAAAAAAAAAAATATATATATATATATATATATATATATAAAATTTAAAACACAAAAAATATACCTCCAAACAAAAGCAAATTACACCAAAAAGGCTTTTAAGCATAGTAAAACAAAGTAGAGGTATAGTAAGAGAAAAACAGGGGGCTGGAGGGTGGGTAAAGTACAGTTTTGTACCTACCATAAATGTAGATGTTCGAGTGTTCACCCTGCTGCAGTCATCACACTTGGGTTATCCTGTCGTCAGGCGGTCCCGCAGTCGGCCGGAATTCCAAAGTCTTGGTCCGGCGTCGGTTGCTGTCGCCTCTTCCCAGACGTCAGAGCGCCAGGGGTATAAATAATGCAACTGACGCCATTTTCTTCAGTTTTTCTTGCCCCAGATGTCAGGTGCCCCCAAAAAAGGTGGTCAGAAATTAGTACCAAAAGGAGTAACCTCTGCACAAACACAAAATCCCTTCAGCTATAAGCAAATACATCAGTAAGGCATTGAAGAGAATTAGCCAGTAGATCAGAGGGGATGGAGGGAGGGTAACCTGGACTGCAGCAGGGTGAACACTCGAACATCTACATTTATGGTAGGTACAAAACTGTACTATGTTCATCGTGTTACCCTGCTGCAGTCATCACACTTGGGTTGAATCCCAAAGCTAAGGAAGGGGGGGTATCAGATCGGGTTAGTGGAGGCTAGAAGGCCCTGCAGAACTGCAGTGGCGAAGCCCGCCCTGGTCTTAGAGTAAAGAGGTAAGTGATAGTGTTTGGTAAAGGTGTGTACTGAACTCCAAGATGCAGCATCTAAAATCTCCTTGGTTGGAACCCCCCTGAGAAAGGCTGTAGAAGTAGCTGTTGCCCTGGTAGAGTGGGACCTAATGGTAGCAGGGACTGGTTTCCCATGATGGGTATAGCAGAAACGTATGCAATGACCTATCCATTTAGAAATGGTTTGCTTTGATATAGCCTTCCCTTGAGAAGCTGCAGCATAGGATACAAAGAGCTGGTCAGATTTTCTGAAAGCCTTAGTTTTGTCCAAGTAGTAACGAAGTTGCCTGTGAATGTCCAAGGAATGCAGGAGTCTCTCACCTTTGTTCTGTGGATTTGGGAAGAAGGTGGGTAAGTGGATGGTTTAATTTAGAGCCACACTGGAAACCACCTTAGGCATAAAGGAAGGATTAGTTTGTAGATGAAAAATCATCTGTCTTGATGAAAAATGAGGAAAGGTTCCACTGCCATTAGTGCCTGTAGCTCTGAGACTCTTCTAGCTGAAGTTATTGCTAGCAGCAGGGCAGTCTTCCATGATAGGAACTGAAGATCTGCAGAGAAAGATGGTTCAAAAGGAGGTAGTGTTAGTTTTTCCAGAACAAAATTGAGGTCCCATGTTGGTGTAGGAGCTCTCCTGGGTGGTCTAATGTTTTTTGCCCCTCTGAGGAACTGCCTTAGAAGAGGATCTGAAAATAAAGGTAGATCCGTGTTGTAGTGAGCTGAAATAGCTGAAGCATGGATTTTAATGGAGGAAAAAGAAAGTCCTTTGTGCAACATCTCAGCTAAATACTATAGAATGCGAAGCATGTGAGGCTGAATTGTGTCTTGGCCTTTAGTTTGGTTCCAGGCACAAAACCTTTTCCATTTGTCCGAATAAGCCTTCCTGGTGCTTGGTCTCCTGGCTTCCAGAATAACATCCAGAACGGCTTGGGAAAGAGGAGCTGGTTGGATGTTTAGTAGATTTGCCATGCAGCCAGATTTAAAGTTTTGAGCTGGCTGCGTAGAATCTGATTGTTTTGTTGTGTGAGCAAATGGGGGATTTGAGGCAATATCCATGGTGGGCTGTGGGCCATATTTCTCAATAGCGGGTACCAGTGCTGGCGTGGCCAGTCTGGGGCTATGAGAATCTGCTGTGGTTTCTCCTTTTTGACTTTCAAAAGAACCTTTGTGAGGAGAGGCAATGGAGGGAAGGCATATACTGTCAGGTTTTTCCAACTGAAAGAGAGTGCGTCCACTTTCCAAGCTTGATGATGAAATGTCCTTGTACAAAATTTTGTCATTTGATAGTTTTGAGGACTGGCAAACTGGTCTATGTCCGGAAGGCCCCATTTGTGAGTTATCATTGCAAATATTTGTGGATCTAGTTTCCACTCGTGGGGATCCTTGATGTTTCTGCTGAGGTCATCTGCCAATATGTTCTTCTGTCCTGGCAGGAACTGAGCTTGTAACTGAACTTGGTAAGCCAGAGCTGTGTTCCACAAGATCATTGCTTGCCTGCATAGAGGGTAGGAATGTGTACCCCCTTGTTTGTTTATGTACCACATTACTGTGGTGTTGTCCATCTTTATTGCCAGTTGTCCTGGATGTAATAGATCCTTGAAGGCTGTCAGAGCTTTCTGTACAGCTAGCATCTCTTTTTGATTTATGTGAAGATTTCTTTGATCTGCAGTCCATAGGCCTTGAACACATTGCCCTGCCATGTGTGCCCCCCAGGCGTAATCTGAAGCGTATGCTGTGATAGTTTGCCTGGCTGGGGGCAAGGTGAAAGGCTGACCCTTGTTGAGGTGACATGCCTGTGACCACCATAGAAATTCCTGTTGTAGGCAGGGAATGACAGATATTGTGTCCAAGCTGTGGCTGTGTTGAGACCATACGCTTTTTAGGTACCACTGTAATTTCCTCATATGCAGCTTTGCAAATGGTATTATTAGTATGCAAGATGCCATGAAGCCCAAGGCCTGCAGAATTTTTCTTGCAGTTAATTGGGTCTTTGTTGCCATTGTCTTGAAATATTGAGTCAGTTGTAGTTGCTTGTCTGGCGTAAGATAAGTCTTCTGGGCCGTTGTATTCAAGCTGGCACCCAGGAATGTCATTTTTTGTGAGGGTACTAGTTTTGACTTCTTTTCGTTTACTGTGTACCCCAGGCAGTTTAGTAGATGCTTTACAAAGGCCAGATGATGTAAGAGAATGTCTCTGCTTTCTGCTTGGATGAGGCAGTCATCCAGGTATGGATATATTTGAATTCCTCTTTGTCTGCAGTATGCAATTACTGGTGCCAGGCATTTTGTGAATACTCTGGGCGCAGTAGATAAGCCAAAGGGCAGTGCAGAGAATTGGTAATGGGTTGAACCTGCAATGAAATGAAGGTATCTTCTGCAACTTTGTCTGATACGGACATGCAGGTATGCCTCCTTGAGGTCCAATGTTACTAGCCATGCTTCCTTGCCCAACATGGGAAGTAGCTGCTGTAGTGTTAGCATCTTGAATTTGGGTACTTGTAAGTGTTTAGAATTGAAAGGTCCAGAATTGGTCTCCAGGCATTGTCCTTTCTGGGCACTAGAAAGAGTCTTGAGTAAAATCCTTGGCCTTGCTCTCGAGTAGGTACCAGGTGAATGGCTCTCCATGAGAGCTGTAATTTGTTTTTGTGCCTCTGCCCATTGATTTTGTGGCAGGTTTGGCATTCCTTTTTTCATTGGCAAGGTGTGAAAGTGGAATCTGTATCCTCGTGAAATTATGTCTAGGACCCATTTGTCCTTTGTGACAATGTGCCAGTTGTCTGCAAAAAGTGCTAGTTTTCCCCGCAAGGGGGCTGTCAAGAGAGTATTGCTTGGCCAGATGAGGTGCAAGTCATGGAGTTTGTCTTCTAGTGGATTGTGACCGGTCTTCTCCTCCCTTCTGAGTTATAGTGCCCCATTGGCGAGGTTTATACTAGGCTTGTGGTTGTCCTCTGCCCCTTGGGCATCTGTATTTACACCTCTGCGGTCTGTCAGAAGCTGGAAAGGACCAATTTTTTTGTTGGCCAGTTTCTGCTGAAGCGAGGGGTTTGTACCTGTAGGAAATCTTTGACTGTCTGCATAGATTTTGCCTTATCCTCCATTTTCTTTAAAACTTCTTCTGCTTTAACTCCAAAAAGAACATCCTGCTGCAAGGGAGCATCTAGTAGTTTTGCTTTAACATGATCAGGCAGAGTTTGTTCCTTTAACCAAGCATGCCTACGTATAACAGACCCAGTGACAGCTGCTCTGCAGGAGGCCTCCAGAGAATCAAACCCACATTGTAAGGTATGTTTGCCCACCTGCTCAGTGGCATGTAACAGATCCTGTACTTCTTTCAATTCAGATTGTTGAGGGAGAGTGGTTATTCTTTGCTTTAACTGAGAGAATAGGAATTGCTGATACTTAAGCATGTGGAATTGGCAATTCAGTGCCCTCATAGCTAGTGTGGCTGAGGTGTAAACCTTTTTCCCCCACCTGTCTAGTGCTCTTGAATCTCTCTCAGAAGGTACTGGGTTTTTAGCCATAGAAGCCTTAGCCCCCTTGGGTCCCTGGGAGATAGTCTCTGGATCAGCTACAGGGCTTTTGTAAAGAAATTTGTGGGAATCAGGCACTCTATAGTATCTGTCAGGCTTAGCGAGAGTCTGGGTTGAAACTGGATTCTAAGTAAACATCATCCACAATGTCCAAAACTGGTGGGATGGCAAGTGGTCTGTGCTGGGGGAGTAAAAGAAACTCTCTGAGCCTTTTCTTCGAGTCAGAGTAGTCCTGACCTTCCCAGTGAAAATGTTCCCTCATAGTGTGTAAAGCTTCCCCAAAGGAATAGTCTTCAGGAGGTGAAGCTGAGGGAATAGAGTCCTCAGCATCAGAATCTTCATAAGGAGAGAAGGAGTAATCTTGGTCCTCAGAGGAGTCTGAAGAAATGGACACTTGTTCAGAGGATGCATAATTTTCCTCTTGTCTAGGCCTTTTGTCAGGAGGGGGCTGGGAACCCCCGATTAAAGAAATCAAATCTTCAGCCATTTTGAGCATCTGTTTCTTAGGCATGGGGCCTTGGACAGGAGACTGAAGAGCAGTCCTTTTACATTTAGTAGGAGTCTTCGTCTTAGAAAACGTTTTAATGGTGAGGGTCGTCAGTTTGAAAACGCCTTCAGAAACCGATGGCATTTCTGAAGCACCGACGTCCTTTGTAGCAAAGTCGTCGGAAGGGCCTGAACTAAATGGCTGCGTTGGCCTGGTGCATTCCGCCAAAAATTCCGTAGCGGTCTCGGGTTCCAGATCTGCGGTAGTCAAGGGCTGCGTCGGAGCCTCACTGAGGACCGGAGACTGGCTCAGCCGAGGCCCCGGAATCTGGCCTAGGCCTGGGCTGTCGGTCCTTATCCTTGCGTTTTTTGTGCACGCCGGTAGTTGGTTGCTCCGACGGCATGGTGTAGTTAAATTTCCTACCGAAGTAGTGTCGTGCGAAATCAAAGTGTCTTTTAATAGTACGCTTATTAAAACCTAGCACAAAACCGACAAGTAGTGACGTCGTGGTCTGGGCCTAGGCAAGGTATGCAATAAGAATGAAAATCCTTATGAGGTATTTGCTTCCCACAAGAAATACAATTGTTAACTTTTTCTGACATCGGTCTAAGGCAAGAAAAGTTTCCCCAACATGGTACTTAGCTTTATAGAAGACTTCGGTCTGAAATTCGAATTCGAAAAGCTCAGGAGTCGGCCGACCGGCACTTGCGAACTGCTTCTGCTTCGGGCACCGCACGGCAAGAAAGACTGGAGAAAATGGCATCGGTTGCATTATTTATACCCCTGGCGCACTGACATCAGGGAAGAGGCGACAGCAACCGACGCCGGACCAAGACTTTGGAATTCCAGCCGACTGCGGGACCGCCTGATGACAGGATAACCCAAGTGTGATGACTGCAGCAGGGTAACACGACGAACATCCAGGACTGCAGCAGTGAATACACTTGAACATCTACATTTATGGTAAGTGTACACAACTGTACTATGTTCTTCGTGTTTCACTGTTGCAGTCATTACATTTGGGTAGATTCCCAAAGCTATGGTTGGGAGGATGGATTTATACAGCATTAGGAGCAGCTATAAGGCCCTGCAGGACAGCAGCGGCAAAGCCAGCTCTGGATTTAGAGAAGAGAGGTAAATGGTAATGTTTGGTGAATGTATGAACTGAGCTCCAGGTAGCAGCTTCTAGAATGTCTCTGGTAGGAACCCCTCTGAGAAAGGCTGCAGAAGTAGATGCAGCCCTGGTGGAATTAGATCTGCTCCCCTTGGTGATAGGTTTACCATGGTGCATATAGCAGATACAAATACAATGGCTTATCCATTTGGAAACAGTCTGCTTAGAAATAGCCTTTCCCTCTGCCCCTGCAGCAAATGCCACCAATAGTTGTTTAGATTTTCTTAGAGATTTTGTCCTGTTTAAGTAAAATCTAAGTTGTCTGTGTACATCCAATGAATGCAGAATCCGCTCATCCTTGTTCTGTGGATTGGGAAAGAAAGTTGGCAGATGAATGGTCTGATTAAGAGCCATAGAGGATACCACCTTAGGCATGAAAGATGGATTGGTCCTGAGAGACACCCTGTCCGCATGAAAAATAATGAAAGGCTCCACTGCCATAAGAGCCTGTAATTCTGAAATCCTTCTAGCTGAAGTGACTGCTAAAAGGAAAGCTTTTTTCCAGGAGAGAAATTTTAGGTCTGCAGTAGCAGCTGGCTCAAAAGGAGGGAGAGTGAGTTTTTCCAAAACAAAATTGAGGACCCATGCAGGGGTTGGCGCTCTCCTGGGAGGTCTTAAATTTTTGGCCCCACTGAGATACTGCTTTAGCACAGGATGAGAGAAGAGGGGAGGTTCTGTGTTGTAATGAGCTGAAATGGCAGAGGCATGGATTTTTATGGAAGAAAAAGATAGGCCCTTGTGAAGCATCTCAGTTAAGTATTGCAAAATCGGAGGAATATTGGGGCATTGCTGTGCTTAATCCTTGTGATTGGTTCCAGGCACAGAATCTTTTCCATTAGTCAGCATAAGATTTTCTAGTACTAGGCCTTCTAGCCTCCAAAATGACATCCATCACAGGTTTGCTGACGGATGCCAAGGGTGAAATTAGATGATTAGCCACACTGAAAGATTCAAAGTTTGGAGCCGAGTGTGCAGAATTTGGTAGTTCTGCTGAGACAGTAGGTAAGGTGTCTGAGGCATGTGCCACAGAGGAAGGTGTGACACACTGTGCAGGAGTGGGTACCAGTGTTGGCGAGGCTAGTCTGGAGCAATTAGAATCACTTTTGGTTTGTCCTGTCTGACTTTTAGTAGGACTTTGGAGAGCAGAGGCAGCAGGGGAAAAGCATAGACTGATAGGTTTTTCCAGCTGAATGATACAGCATCCACTTTCCAAGCTTTTTTGTGATGAATTCTTGTGCAGAATTTGTCCAACTGATAGATCTTTTTGCCTCGCCCCAGAACTATGTCTGGACTCCATTTGCATGTCAACATGTTGAAAATTTGTGGTTCCAGTTTCCATTCGTGTGGGTCCATAAGATTTCTGCTAAGTTCGTCTGCCAGAGTATTTTGCTTTCCTGGCAGGAATTGAGCTTGTAGTTGTATTTGGTAGGTCAAAGCCATGTTCCACAATGCCATGGCTAGTCTGCAAAGGGGGTAGGAATGTGTACCCCCCTGCTTGTTTATGTACCACATAACTGTGGTGTTGTCTGTCTTTATCTTTAATTGTCCTGGATGAAGGTAGTCCTTGAAGACTGTCAGTGCATTCTAGCATCTCTTTCTGATTGATATGAAGGTGCATTTGATTTGGACTCCATTTGCCCTGAATGCACTTTCCTGCCAGATGAGCCCCCCCAAGCACAGTCTGATGCGTCTGTAGTTAATGTTTGGGAGGCAGGGGGTGGAGTGAATGTCAGTCCCTTGTTTTGGTAGCACGCTTCTGCCCACCACAGGAACTCTAGTTGCAGGCAAGGTATGATAGGAATCATTGTTTCCAGGCTGTGTCAATGTTGACTCCATAAACTTTTTAAGTACCACTGAAGTTTCCTCATATGCAGTCTTGCATATGGAATTAGAAGAATGCAGGAGGCCATGAACCCCAAGGCTTGCAGAATTTGTCTTGCAGATAGCAGGGTTTTTGTGGCCACCTGTTTGAAGTAAGCCACCAGTTGAATTTGCTTTTCTGGGATAAGGTAAGTCATCTGGGCAGTTGTATTTAAGCTTGCACCCAGGAATGTAATTTTTTGAGAGGGTATCAGTTGTGATTTCTTTTTCTTTATGGTGTACCCTAGACAAGTTAGAACCCTTTTTACAAATGCCAGATGCTTAAGAAGAATGTCCTTGTTTTCTACCTGAATTAGACAATCGTCCAGATATGGATATATTTGAATATTTCTTTGCCTGCAAAATGCAATTAATGGAGCCAGGCACTTTGTGAAGACCCTGGGCGCAGTAGATAAGCCAAAGGGTGGTGCAGAGAACTGGTAATGCAAGTAGCCTGCTTTGAAGCGGAGGTATCTTCTGCAAGATTCCCTGATTGGTAACTCTAGACTTAAAAGAGGGTTACCTGCATATCCCAATCAGGCAACTTTGCCTAGCATAGGTAGTAACTGTTGAAGAGTCAGTATCTTGAATTTTGGAATGTCCAGAAATGTGTTTAGAGTGGACAAGTCCAGAACTGGGCACCATGATTTGCCTTTTCTGGGTACCAGGAAAAGTCTTTAATAGAAATCTTGTCCCTTTTCCTCTTCTGGTACTAGCTGAATAGCCCCCATGTTCATGAGGGACAGAACTTGCTTCTGGGCCTCTGCCCACTGATTTGGGGGCAGGTCTGGCCATCCTTTTGGGATTGGCAACGTGTGGAAATGAAATCTGCATCCCTGGGATACTATATTTAAAACCCATTCGTCCTGCGTAATAAGTTGCCAGTTTCGTGCATGAAGTGCCAGTTTTCTCCCTAACGCGGCGGCTAGAAGGAAAGTGCTTGGTGATTGTAGAAGGAAGTCATTGAGACTGTTTACTATAGGGAGGGGCCTTGCTGTTTCCAGATTTGGAGGTGGAGGCACCCCATTGCTTTGTTCTAAAAATTCATTGTGACTGAAACCTGGAGCCTTTGGAATGTCTCGATTTGACTTGAGCGGCTCTTGAAGGGACTGGAAAGGACCAGTTCTTAGTAGGCCAGTGCCTACTAAATCTTGGAGGTTGCACTTGTAAGAAATCTTTCAGCTTGCATAGATTTAGCTTTATCTTCCATCTTTAACACTTCTTCAGCCTTATGACCAAAGAGCCAGTCCTGCTGTAAAGGAGCATCCAACAGTTTTGCTTTAACATGGTCAGGCAGAGTTTGCTCTTTGAGCCAAGCTTGCCTTCTTAGCACAAATCCAGTTACAGCAGCCCTGCAAGAGGCCTCCAAGGAATCAAAACCACATTGCAAAGTATGTTTTCCAACTTGTTTACCTGAATGTAACAAATCCTGTAAATCTTTATTTTCCACACAGTCAGAGATTAACATCATTTTCTGTTTAAGTAGTCCCATGATATGCTGTTGATATTTAAGCATATGAAATTGACAGTTTAAAGCCCTGATTGCCAAGGTTGCAGAAGTGTAAACCTTCTTACCCCATCTATCCAGCGCCCTGTAATCTCTATCAGAAGGGGTAGGATTTTTAGCAGTAGAGGCCTTAATGCCCTTGGGACCCTGAGAAATGGTTTCAGGATCAGCAATAGGATTTTTGAAAAGGAATTTGTGGGAGTCAGGAACCCTGTAGTATCCGTCTGGCTTACAAAGAGCCAGAGGCAGAGAATCAGGAGCCATACTAGATTCTGAAAAAACATCCACAACGATGTCTAGAACAGGAGGTATAGCCAAAGGCCTATGCTGAGGAGGAAGACAATCCCTAAGTCTATTTTTAGATTCAGAGAAATCCTGACTTTCCCAGTGGAAATGTTCCCTAAGGTATGTAAAGTTTCCCTAAAGAAAAAACCATGGGTGGGGGGGGGGGGGGCAGAAGGAATGGAATCTTCTGCATCAGAGTCCTCATACGTAGGAATAGACACATCCTGTTCATTAGACGAGCAGAAGAAATAGAATCCTGTTCTGAAGATTCATAATCAATGTCTTCCCTAGGCCTTTTAGAAGGAGGGGGTTGGCTACCCCTGATCAGAGTAATTAAATCTTCAGCCATTTTGATCCTTTGTTTTTTAGGCATAGGGGCCTGCACATGTGGCCCAGGTGTCGGTTTTTTAGACATAGATTCAGATTTTGGCCTTAGTTTTGAAGATGGCGTCAGTCTAATATACAAATCTGTAAGCCTGAAAACACCCTCAGAAGCCTGTGCCTGCACAGTGGCTCTGGACCCATCTAAGGTAGAGACATCCGCGGGTTCCATAATTGAAGCATCTTGCGGCATACTGGACTCCGAATGGGTCTCAGTAGGGGCCTGCGAATTAGAAGTAGCGGGTATCAGGGGCTGTGAAAGCACCTCACTGAGTATTGCGAACTGGCGACTGGCTTAGGAGAAGCGTCATTATCAGTTTTGGACCTCGACAGTCTGTCTTTGTCTTTTTCTTTGCATTTTTTAGGTATCCCGGTAGTCAGATTGCTAACCGACGACATTTCTTGATAATTAAATCTTGAGCCAAAATATTTAGAAGCAAAAATATACCGACGTTTAATCGTGCGTTGATTAAATTTAGCACAAAACCGACAGCAAGGTACATTGTGGTCAGGGCCTAGGCAAGGAATACAGTACAAATGAAAATCCTTATGAGGTATTTGCTTCCCACAAGTAATGCAATTGTTAACTTTTACTGACATCGGTAAGGAGCAAGAAAAGGTTTCCCCAACAGGGTACTTAGCTTTTAGTTTAAGATTTCGGTTCTGAAACTCACGAAAATTTCAGGAGTCAGCCAACTGGCACTTGCGAACTGCTTCTTCTTCGGGCACCGTGCGGCAAGAAAGACTGATGTAATGGCGTCGGCTGCATGTTTTATACCCCTGATGACCTGACTGAAAAAATATTTGGATCTCTCTCTGCTTACTGTTCTTACTGCTTGCTCTTGCTGTGGGCTTTGAAGTCTTCTTAAGACACTCAGTCTTGCTGGCTGGATTCTGCTAAAATTCAAAGTCTGGTTATATTTGCATTCACAGTCTGTCGCATACAGAAACTTGCAGAATATACACTGATGAAAGAATATACTTTGCAGCATCAACTTTAGAGAGCAGTAACCAATAACATTTTATAATAAACCAAACTGGACAAACGTTGCAGCTTAAAAGTACTGTTCCAACTTTACTTCTCATATAGTACAGATGATGTGAGAGATATTACATTTACCTCAGGACTTGTGTCCCTACCATACCCCTAACATAACTAGATTTAATATAGACTTTTTATACATATTTTAGTTAAACACACACCCTCTTGGTTTTGGAAAGATACTGGCTTGATGACGCAAATGCTAACACATCTGTTCTTGTCCAAATGATAAGTAAACTGTCTTCAAGAAAATGCCTTGTGGATTCTGTAAATGCTGATAAGTAAAGGAAACGCCTTGTGGATTAGAAAAGCACATTTTTAAACTTTCTTAGAAAAGCATGTCCTGTTGTCCAGTGAAAGCAGATTACATTCTTGTCATGTCTGTAAGAAGTTCAGCTTTCTTGATGTGTGTGTAATACACTTATAAGCAAGTTCCTTATTTTTTTTAAGCCACAGTCATTTAGTATGGTTGCTGATCACATATTACTAAACTCTGTTTCTGCATTTAAGCAAGCTTTTTCTTTCAGCATATTTACAACATAATTAATTTCAACTTTAAATTCATAATATCTAACAATTCCCTCTGTTTTTAAACATACTCAAAACATTTTATACTAATATGTATTTTTTATATCACATTATATAGTCTTTTGATACAACAAATCAAAATGCAATTTTACATAGTTAATACAATGATATTAAGTATCACTACCAAAACCGAATGTATTTAACAACTTTTTCTTTTGCAGACCATTCTGTGAAAATATTTTATCAGTTATGAGCTGTGTCTGCTTTAGTTTAACTTGATTAATTTATTCTTTTGCAATTACAGAATTTAATTTATGACTTAGAACTTGCAACTGTTGAATTAACTATTAGAGACAAGAACCATGTGCTACTGCAAGCATTTATACACTACTGAAAATATACAGTTTCAATGTCATTTTAACCATAACATTGTGTTCATGTCTTTGAACTGCCCATTAACATCTTGGTAAAGTACTGAACTGGGCTTAGATAATAAATATTTGAAAGCAATTATTTTACTGGGGTAAAACCAGTGATATTACAACTTGACAAATTACTTTTAAACTTAATACAATGTATTCTGTACAGTATGTATTTACACAGACTGTTTGCTATTCATGCATTTTAATCTAGCAGCTATCCTGAAGCCAATTTTTTTTAAAACATGGTTTTTCACACATATTTATTGCTAGACATTAATTTAATTTGTACTGAATTCTTCTGTATTTGTACACACAAAGACTATAAAGTAAATTTAGTCTAATCTTACAAATTTAATAGCATTAATATTAAGCAAAATCTTGGAAAATGTTTGTCTCTTTAGAAATATCTAGTGGAATTGATACCAAATCCATATGTCCTGTTATTTTCTTTTTTATACCAACATTGTTTTGTCAAAAACATATTAAAAAATAGTGACCATTCTTGCTCAATTTATACATATCTTTACTTTCTCTTGTATATCTTTAATCAATTTTAAGCCATCTCTTGTTTTTTAAACCATCTGTTGTATAACTTTACAGTTTAACAGGTTGTAAATACAATTTAATACGAAACAATACAATAATAACCATTATGATAGCTATTAACTTGTAAAATATCTTATCCTGTCAGGTTTAATCTGTGTTTAATAACTAGAATGACAGCTATAAAATATTTTATCCTATCAGGTTTAATCTGTTTACCAATATTTCTAATGCACTAATACCTGTTTTTTCCTTCCCCCTGAAAGAGTATTGTCAAGAAGGAATGAAATATTATTTTTTCTTGTAGCTTTATTTCAGACCCTTGTTTATTTTTTTCTGTAGCTTTATTTCTGACTCTTATGCAATACTGCTTATACAGTCAGTGTAAAACTGAGAAAGTACCCCTCCCCCTGTAGTATTGCAGCACTGTTTATCTGTTTTATAATATATGTCAGCCCAACACTTTGGTTATACATTTGCTTTATTAGGTTATTAAACTGTAAACCTTTGTCTGATATGATCATCTTTTCTGTTGCCTTTGCTGTCTATTTCTACTAGTAGTAGCTATTTGTACCTTCCTGTATAATTGATTTGAACTGTATGTATACTATAACCCATCTGCTGGCTATACTTGATGTAAGTAAGTTTTTTTATTATTTTTTATCAGTGACATATATGCACAATTGTGATGTTTTATTATAATTACCAAATAGTGTTGCATGTGAACATTTTAGAAAAACTCAAGCCACTTGTTTGGCAGTCTTGTTTCTTATCTTATCTTTTCAACATTTCCTGTAACTATTCATCCAGATTAGGAAGGTCTGAGCTCACATTTCAGTTAACCCTTTTTAGCATTTTTCCTTTAATCATATATATTTTTTAACTTTTGATTTCAGTATTTTTTTTATTTATTTAACTGTTCTGACATTCATTTTACAAAGACTGTTTGACTAATACCATCCGTGATTTTATTTCTTTTTAAAATTCAGAACTTTAACTGTTTGTTGTGGTGTTACTATACAATTATAAAAAAAAAATGTAAAAAAATAAATAGATATTAGCTTATATATTTTCATTATTTATATTTGCTGTTGTCTGCCTTGTTATTCTTGTGTATTGTATAAAAAGAAAATGCATGCATGTCTGTCTTGTATCTGTATATCTTTATACAATCATGTCAGTTTTGTGACTAACTTTTTACTCATTATCTATTTTTATTTAATTTTTATATAAAAGAACTGTTTTGTTTACCTTTTGACTATGCTATGAGAATGTCAGTCATATGCTCTACTTTACTGTAGTACTGATAAATATATTGCTTTAATTGAATGGAAGTTTTAAACATTTGAGAATGATTTGTATTTCACCATCCTACCATGTAAGCTTAACCATTTTCAAAACACAAACATGTTCTAAAATATATTTCTTTTGCACAGATCAGCTGTAGTTTCCTACTCTTTCCCAATGTATGAAGGAAGTTAGTCTCTGTCAGTTCAGCTAATCTATTTTCTTCATCTTGTAACTGTTGTTTAAGAGTCTCCTCATGGTCTGCCTGATATGTCTCAGAACCTGTTTTGCTGAATCTGAAACTCTTATGCACTTTTGAAAAAATGTTTGTATAACTTATCTAAACTTCCTGAACTCATTGTGTCTCTTTTTTAGAAGTTTACTACATTTTTTGTAACAAAATGTACTAAGGGTTCTATCAGTAACTGATTTGACTCACATGTGGTGACAGGACATAACTGTTCAACATCTGAATATAATGGAAACACTTTAGCCTTAGTTAATTCTTTATCATGAACAGATCTGCCTTTACAGTCTATTTTTTTAGCAACATCATGTAATACTTTTTTATGACATAATACACAAAATGCAGTTTTTGTTGAATCACACAATAAACATTTGTCATATTTCACATGGTTTTCTTTGAGATACCAGTCAAATATTGTAATACATGTGCATAATGCCTTACTATCAACCTGCCCTACTAAGGTTTTACATTTACTAATATGCTGTGTATACCAACATTGCAATTTACTATCCATACTGTCTAATAATATACAAACTGTCTAAGAATATACAAACTATGTAAGAATATACAAACTATTTAACATCATCCACACTAAATATATGACACAGAAAAGTCTTACCAGTTAGCAAGAAAACAGGTGATCAGGCTGTTGTTGCTGATGGCTAGAAATTTTTCAGAGTCACTTAAGAAGCTGGGAAAGCACAACAGGCAGTGGACTGTTGGGCTAGTGGATATCCCCCTTTTCTTTAGTGAAATTATGGCACTGCGACTGGAACTTCTGTCTCACTCCAGATGTAGACGTCTAAAAAACTTTACTACTGCAAGCTGCATAAACTGGAATACTTCTGTTCAGAATTGACACATACGTACAAATGTTAGTTACTGCAATTTAACTGAAGTAACCCTCTGCAGGGCTTACCATCACTCCCCCTGTGTTTGAATGCAGATTATAGGTTCAAATGCAGGTATTAGGTTCAAATGCAGGTATTAGGTTCAAATGCAGGCTAGCTTGCCATTGAAAAATTATATGGTGCTAGACACTCAGCTGGCTCATCATTGAAAAAATATATTGAGCTCTCTCTGCTTACTGCTTCTTACTGCTTGCTCTTGCTGTGGGATTTGCTGGCTGGATTCTGCTAAAATTCAAAGTCTAGTTATATTTGCATTCACAGTCTGTCGCATACAGAAACTTGCAGAATATACACTGATGAGAGAATATACTTTGCAGCATCAACTTTAGAGAGCAGTAACCAATAACTTTTTATAATAAACCAAACTGGACAAACGTTGCAGCTTAAAAGTACTGTTCCAACTTTACTTCTCATATAGTACAGATGATATGAGAGACATAACATTTACCTCAGGACTTGTGTCCCTACCATACCTCTAACATAACTAGATTTAATATAGACTTTTTATACATATTTTAGTTAAACACACACCCTCTTGGTTTTGGAAAGATACTGGCTTGATGACGCAAATGCTAACACATCTGTTCTTGTCCAAATGATAAGTAAACTGTCTTCAAGAAAATGCCTTGTGGATTCTGTAAATGCTGATAAGTAAAGGAAACGCCTTGTGGATTAGAAAAGCACATTTTTAAACTTTCTTAGAAAAGCATGTCCTTTTGTCCAGTGAAAGCAGATTACATTCTTGTCATGTCTGTAAGAAGTTCAGCTTTCTTGATGTGTGTGTGTCTTATTTTTTTAAGCCACAGTCATTTAGTATGGTTGCTGATCACATATTACTAAACTCTGTTTCTGCATTTAAGCAAGCTTTTTCTTTCAGCATATTTAATATCTAACACTGACGTCATGGAAGAAGGGACAGCAACCGACACAGGACCCAAGACTTTGTTAATCAGGCCAACTGAGGGCAACCTGCCAGCAGATTACCCAAATGTAATGACTGCAACAGTGAAACACGAAAAATATCATGTGTCTTAGAATGGATAACCTCAATTTCAGGTTAATTAGAGCCTGTGTTAGTAGCTATTTGGCACAAATGTTTCTATTAGGAGGGTTAAACTTTTTTTTTTGCTTGAGGGTTTTATTAAGGTACCAATGTTGATAAGAAAAAATGTACAAAGGATTAACCTGCCAAGCATTAATGGGTGCATATTTCACAAAAGCTGGAAAAGGACATTTAAAAAAGCTGCCATATATAATAGGTGGGAGTAATGACTCCTTAACATAATGTTAATACTTTCTATTTTATCTTGGAATGTGAATTGTCTCACATGTACAGGCAAAAAGGAAAGAATATTTAATTATATTAGGAAATGCTACATGAGACACATTTGGAAAGAAGTGAACATGTGAATTTGATAAAGGAAAACAGAAGTACTTATATTAATTGCAAGAAGAGCTCCAGTAGTGACAGAAGAGGAAAACAAAACAGCAGATTTGTAGTAGTAAGGTGTTATTTGCAAGAGAGGAGGATTACACTGGCATGTATTTATATTCCACATAAAACTGCTATTTTGGAGCTTAAAAAACTTTTGGGTGAAATAATTAACTTTAAATAGGGAATATCAATTGTAGATGGGGACTGGAATTTGATTTGCAACAATGGGATATATCTTGGAGGCCTAGAAGGGAAAATATTACAACAGGGCAGAATTCTGATGAAATTTATGAAAATATTTGGTACGACAGGTGTGAATTCAGTAGCAGGAACGCAGACAGAATTTACATATTATTCGCAGAGGTACAATAACTGGGCTAGACTTGACCAGTCATTTAATTGAGAACTTTGATACACATCCAATAACTATTTCAGATCACGTACCAATAATTACCAACATAAAAATGTAGGGTAATGAAGCAAAGTGGAGACACTGTTGCTTCCACACCTACTTATTAAAAAGAGAAGTTTAAGGAATGGGTAGTGGAAATTATCTAGGAGTTAGAGAAGACAAAGTAATTGAGAAGTTATAGCTAATGAGTGGGATAAAATACACCAGTAACTTCCCTAGGCAGCTAAATGGATCCCAGCAGTAAAATTATATGAATCCAATAGCAAAAACCCAGGAATCCAACCATCTTAAAAATAAAAACACTATTTCATGAATACAAGCAAAACTTTCAATACATACAGATTCTTTCTCAATGCACAAAACTATTTATGCACTGAGAAAGAGTGTGACTTGAAAGCTTTGTTTGTATTCATGAAATAAAATGTTTTATTTTAAGATGGCTGGATTCCTGGCTTTTGCTACTGAGTGGGAGAAAATGAAACTGGAATTTAAGAACAAGACAGGAAAAAAAGAAAAAGGAGACCTGGTTAAGAAGTAATAAAAACTATCCTGGTCAAGACGTAATAAGAACTATTCCAAAGTCAAAGTACTTCAAAATAAGGGGACTCTCAAAGAACAAGAACAGGAGCAATTGCAGAGTGCTAAAATGAAACTAAGAGTGCACCTGGATAATATGCATGAATTCAGAAAAACTGATTAAGCAACTGTTTTTTGATAACTCCAGAGGACAAAAACTTTTGTTACAACAACTTAGGCAACAGAAAGTAGAAAGGGTTGCTCCAAACTTAGGGAGCCTATAATAAGAAAAGTAACCAGAGATCCAGTTGAGGTATTAGAGATATTTCAGAAAAACTTATGAAAATTTGTATAAAGCAGTGGAATAAGGAAATAAAAAAAGCACAAATGGAAATATTTATGGAAGACTTAAATATGCCAAGGTTAGAGGTGGATGGGCTCAACAACTAACAGTTAAGATAGGGGGAAATGAGATAAAAATGGTGATGTTTAAATCAAGCTAAAAGAAAGTCTCCACGAAAACATGGTATTTCGGTGGAAGTTTCAAAGTTAGAAGGGAAGAAAGTGATAAAGATCTGAAAGTTTTTGTTTTGTTTAACAGAATTTTAAAATGAAGGAACACACAGATATCTTGGAAAAAAGCTGTGCTGGCTATAATACTTAGACTCTAAAGACCCATCAGATCCAGCTTCATACATACAAGCCCACTTCAAATTTTAAACCATGATCATAAAAACTGCTTATGTCTACAGCAGCTAAAATAATGGCAAAGGTGAAGCCAACATTGACAGATATGGACCAATGCGGTTTTGTGGAGGGGAGGCAACAACGATGATCCAGAGGGAAGCAGAATGTAAGAATATACCACTGCTATTGGTGGTCCTTGATACAGGGAAAGCATTAGTTAGAGTAAGCTGGGATTTTATGAGTAGGGCAATGGAAGTATTTCTATTTTCTGATACAACAATAAAGTTAATTAGAAGGATATATGAATGATCGGAGGCAAAAACCAAAGTGGAAGGTTTTTTTCTGATAAGCTGTGCCTGAATAGAGGAAACGGGTAGGGGTGTCCTCTTTCCACTTTGTTATTTTTGTTATAGTTACAACCACTGGCTAAGAAAATAAGGGAGACAGAAATTCAAGGATATAACTGGTATTGTGTTCAAGAAAAGTTGGCCTTTTTGCAGAGGATATTGTGTAGCTGAAGGAACCAGAAAAGGATATCTCAGTGTTGTGGAATATTCTGAGACAGTTCTGGGTTTTTTGGGATACAAAATTAATGAAGATAAAACAAAGGCAGCCAAAAATTGATGTACCTGTACATGAATTGGTCCAGCAATATTCATCTTTATGGGGACATGATAAAATTAAGTATTTAGGAGTAGAAACTAATAAGGATTTGGTTACAGCAGCTAAGGATATGTGGGAAGAGACTAAACAAAACATAATACAAAAAGTGAGAAACTGGAAGATCTTCCCTATGAATATGGATAGAAAGATACAAGCTTTAAAAATATTTTAGTCCCTTTAGTTTTATACACAGATCAGGCATATTGTTATCAACCTGAGAAGTTGTGGACAGTAATCAATAAAAAAAAGAGTTGAATGACTTTTTAACTGTGAGGGAAGAGGGCAAGAGTCAAGAAGGATAAGTTGATCCTCCCAACAGACCAAGGAGGTATTGGCTTACCTAATTTGAAGGGATGTTCAAAATGGAAAGGGAAGATGACGAAGCAGGGGGGTAAATTTAAGAAAAGAAAGAAAGAAAGGGATTTGGGGTGCAGATCCTTAAGGAGAATATGAATATAATATTCTGTATGACTGATGGGAATGGAGAAAGGAGATTTTGCTGATCGGTATGACTGCAATTAGGGGTAAAGACAGACAAGATGGGGCTGAAATTTCCTGCAGAAGAGATGGCAAATGAACCAAAATATTTGGAACAAATAATTAAAAAAGGTAACACAATGCAAAGAGGCAAGAAGGCATTTGGATTACAGGTTAGTGATTGCCTACCCCTATCATGGATAGATATCAGAGTACAGACAAAGATAAATTGGTATGGGAATCTTAAATGAAAGACCTGCATTAACAGAAGCAGCTGTTAAAAACGAATAACTACACAATAATTACAGCAATCAGAAGAGCTCATAAAAGACTGGGAAGAGATTAAATATGCAATTCAGAAAGAGACAATGGGAGGACATATGTAAGGCTCCCAATATGCAACAGAATCTAGAGGATTTAGGATTTTTGCTTTGAACTGTTTGCATAGATACTTTTATACCCCAAGCAGGCTCAAAGAATTTTTCCTCCGGTAGATGGCAAATGTTGCAGGTGTGAAGGGAAAGAAAGTTAACTTGGAACATACATTTTGGGAGTGTAACTATTTGGCAAACTTTAAAAATTAAAAGTTGTGTAAGAAATTTTACCATAACAATAGATGCTTGAATGATCACTATTGCAATAGCCTTACCTATATGGGTTATATCCTATAAGGATACATCAGTCAGCCAGCTTCCAAATTTTCAGGCAACCTTCCACACTCCCAAATTACTAGTCAGCTCGAGCTGAGTTCACGAAGACAGCTTTGGAGGCCAAGCCCTTCAGAGCTTTCAAGCCAACAGAGAGAGGGAGGCTGATCTCTGAAAGGACAATGTTAACAGCAAAAAGTTAAATTTCACATCCTGGCAAAAACACACCAACAGACATGGGTGGTGGTGAGAGGGAGAGGCTACTGCAGCAGTGATCATTCAAACATATACTGCTACAGTAAGTTTACTTACACAACTATTCTAGGTTCTTCATATGTTCAGAGGAGATCACTAGGCTAACTGCTTAAGAACATAGCCAATATAACCTGATTTTACCCAATATATGGCCCCAGGGGCAACAGGATGGCATGGATTTGTGTCTGTGCATCGAGTATCTTACAGATGGTCCCTGTCCATAAGGGACACGGGCACTACCCCAGGTGTGAATGTGCAACTTTCCCATCCATTGATCCCAACTGCATTTGAAGAGAGCCAGGGAAGGGCTCTGCTTAATGTGAATAGGCAGCCTGTTCCAAAGAAGAGGCAATCTCTGAGACACACATTGGTCTCTCCAGCATATTTGTTTGAGTTACTAAGTTTATATCCCTAGACCTAGTGACCCTCATGCTGTTTGATTTGTGGATGTGTAGCAGTTCCATCAGGGCTGGATTTGTGAGTGCCTTGTAGGTTAGGCATAGGTCACCCCTTTAATACAGGCAGTAGGAGACAGAGTAAAGGGATACACTTTAGTCTATTTGCAAAGGACATGCTGTTTACACAGTGTATTTTCTTTGTGAGGAACCTCTAAGGTCACTCCAGCTGCTGTAAATGCCTAGTCAGGTACATGCCAAATGGTACACTGTACTCAATTACTGGTCCAAACAGGGACCGAGTACAGTGGGACTACAATTTCCTTGTATCTGGATGCCATACCTTTACTTACAAGTTGTGCCATAAAGGACTTCCGCACCACTCTGGACATATGGTGGTCAAAGTTCAGGCTAGCATCTGTGCACCTAGATTTTTCCTCCGAGTCTACTCTTAGGGGTGTGCTATTGATATTGTAATTTGCAGGGTATATGACTTCCCAATGGGTATGATAATGCATTTTTCGCATTTAGTTTTAGGCCACGATTCTGGCACCAATCATTTGTCTGATCTAGACCCTCTAGAAGGATATCTACATGGTTGGGGATTCAGTGATTGCCCCCAGCTTACAGTCGCCTGCAAATTTTGACATCTGAGGCCTTTCACATTAGCCCTGACTTCAGAGAAGTATATTCAGAACAGCAGTGGTCCCAGCATGGAGCCCTGTAGTACACCACTAGTAACTGGCCTCTTGATGGATCTGGATTCACCCACTTTAACCCTATGTGTTCTATCCGTGAGCCAACTGGCTATCCATCTGGTGACATAGGGATTTATGCCCAGTTTTATGAGTTTATTTATGATACCTGTGGGGGGAACTGTGTCAAACGCCTTGGCCAGATCGAGGTGGGTGGTTATGTACTGTTTTACCTTCATCCATGGCTTTTGTGACTTTCTCAAAAAAATCCACCAGATTCAATTGGCATGACCTGCCTTGACAAAGTCAAATTGGGTTGGGTCTAGTGTTTGGAGGTTGCCTATGTCATTATTTATCAGGTCCATGATTATTCTTTCCATGGCCTTACATACAAGACTAGTCAAACTTATTGGTCTGTAATTTCCCAGGTCAGTAGATGGTCTCCTTTTATGCAGAGGAATGACTTTTGGTGTCCTCCACGCTATGAGGGCAACACTATTCCAGAGGATGTGGTTAGAGAGAGATCCCAATGGAAGTCCTGACTTAAGCTATTTAAGAAGCAACTTGGTATATTTTCAGGCTCCACTGAAGCAGTGTTTTTAGCTTTACAGAGCACAGTGGTGACCTGTTTTTTGATAATATTTGGGGTTGGAGTGGTGGATGGCATTTCTCACCCAAATTATCCGGAGTCAAATTAGTAACAATTTTTACAGGCAAGGATACAGCAAAATCATCCAAACTGTAAGCATGGTGTAAAATAAAACATTACATATATAGTCCTGATAATTTAACATTCTAAAAGGCTAGACTACTAGAAAGAAAGGGACATCCTTTTGCCCTGAAGATCTAACAATTTTCCCTCTTTATCAGGGGAGATGTATTAGATGAAGCCAAATGCTTTTATTTAAGCAGGCAACTGGGTCAGCATTCAAAAGAGAAAAAAAGAGATCGGTCATATCAGAGACGACCTCATATTTTCTCCGAGCAGTTTTAGGGACTGCTGGAACAGATACTGGGGTCCTGCAAAAAAGTTGTATAAACATTTTCCAGGGGTGGTAAAAGAGGGGGAGGGTGTAGCCACAGAACTGGGCATCTCATCCTCTATAAGGTCATACAGCCCACCTTGCTCTGGGCTGGTTCCCAAATGTCCCTAAGCAAAAACATCAAGTCTACAAATCAGCTGAGGAAAAGTGAACACTTGTTAAGGACTTCATCTCAGGTTCACTTTTCAAAGAATCAGAGCAACTGGACTCGGTGTCAGTTAGGAAATCACAGCTATCATTCTCTGAAACAAAAGAAAGGTCTCTATCCAAACCAGGGCTAGACAGACATGCACTGGAATGCAACCACCGGAAATAACTGTTTGCAGAACACTCAACCAAGGAAGCCTCATCATTGATTCATAGGTTCATACTAGGCTATCTGCCCTAGGGCATTTATAAGCATAGCCAGAGTATGTTTGCCTTTCGCCACCCATTTTAAATTAATTTTGCTATGCCCTTTTTCGAGGTTAGTATACTGTGCCTCTGTCTAACAGTGACACAGAAGTGATACCCGGGGTAAACCTACGATCTCCCATCCACTCATCAAGATTCCTCTTGGAGAGTCAATGAGGGACTCTGCCTAACCTGGACTAGGATTTTATTCCAAAGTGAAGGGAGCCTCTGGGTTATGAATCTGTCCCTCCAGCACGTCCTATTTCAGTGCTGAGGTTCAAGTCTCTCGAGTGTGTAGCTTGATGGGATTTGGATTTTTTGAGGTGCAGCATGTCCCTTAATTCCGGGTTGGACATGACTTTATACGTCAGGCACAGGTCGCCTCTGAGCAGGCGGTATGCCACTGAGTAGAGCTGGAGTTTCTTTAACCGGGCAGCATATGGCATCTGTTTGAGCCCTTTGATCCTCTTGGTGAGGTACTTTTGGGGTCTTTCCAGTTGCTGCAGGTGTTTGGTACGGTACATCCCAAAAGGGACATTGTACTCTATTATGGGCCGGATGAGGGATGAGTAAAGAGGCACGATGACCTCCCCTAAGCTAGATGTGAATCCCTTCATGATTAGGTGGGCTATATAAAATGTTTTTCTAACCACTTTGGCCACGTGGTTGTCAAATGAGAGATTGCTATAAACTTGGGTCCCCAGGTCCATAATTACTTCTTCTGTACTTAATGGATTACCACCTATGTGGTAATTTGTGGGCACTTTGTTTTTGCCAAAGGGGATGACTATACACTTTTTGGCGTTTAGCTTGAGGCCATGGCTCTGGCACCAGTTGTCTGTTCCTATGAGGCCCTTGTGTCGGCTGGAGAGTTGATTATGGCGCCCAGTTTGCAGTCATCTGCGAACTTGGTCAGCCACAGTCCTTCTGTGTTGGCCTGTACCTCCAAGAAATATATACCGAACAAGAGAGGTCCCAGTACTGAGCCTTGTGGGACGTCATTTGTAACTGGTTTGGAGTCTGACATGGCTCCAGCAATTCTAACCATGTGGGTTCTGTCCTTGAGCCAGTTTGCAACCCATCTAGTGACATAGGGGTTTATATTTAAGCTGGTGAGCTTATCTATAATGCCAGAGTGGGGTATTGTACCGAAGGCTTTTGCGAGGTCCAGGTAGGCTGTGTGGACCACCTTCCCTTCGTCAATGGCCTTGGTGACTGTTTCAAAGAAGTCAACCAGGTTTTAACAAAGCCAAACTGGGTAGGATCCAATGTCTGTAGGTCCCCAATATCTTTATTTATGAGGTCCATGATGATCCTTTCCATAGCTTTGCAGACCAAGCCAGTCAGGCTTATGGGGCGATAGTTTCCAGGGTCCGTTGAGGCACCACCTTTGTGGAGAGGGACCACTGTTGCTGTACGCCACTCTTTGGGTACATATCCTGTAGTAAGGCTGAGATTGAACAGTAGTTTTATGTTTGGGTTTAGCTCTTCTTGGAGTTCATGTAGGACGCAGCCCGGGACACAGTCTGGTCCCACTGATGCGGTGTTTTTTGCTTTGGAGAGGGTGGCTCTTACCTGAGCAGCACTCTGCTGGGATAGATATTTGCAATTTTGGTGGGGAGGGGGGGAGAAGTTTGCACTGAACCTGTCAGCTAGGATGTTGGCAATGTCTGCGGGTTCAGTGTATTTTTTGCCATTTTGGACTAATTCTGAGCATATCTGGGAATTCCCACCCAGGTTCCTAACATAACTAAAGAAAGTCTTGTGATTATCCTTAGTGTCCTGTGCAATTTTTCTCTTGAAGCTGGCCTTAGACGATTTTATGAGTGCCCTTAGTTTTTTGCTAATACTGATCAGAGATGCCTTCCCTTTTTGGGATTTTGCTCTATCATGTAGTAGCTTCCTCCTTCTATTGTATAGTTTATGGCTGGGGTCCACCAGACAGGACGTCTGCCTTTGGAGGATTGGGTCTTGGTTTTATTTGGGATTGCATGATCCATGCATTCCTGAAGGTGTTCATAGAATGCATTTATAAAGGATTCTGCGGTCTGGGCTGTATTTTCCACAGGCCCGGGGGCTTTGAAGGATTCCACCTCAGTTTTGAGGAGTGTGAAATTTGCTTTAGAGAGGTTTTTCACTGTGGCTTTCTGGGCAGGGGGTGGGGTCGGGATGTGAATATCCAGTGAGATTAGTTTATGGTCTGATCTTACCAGTGAGGGATACACTTCTGGTCTGGAGCATAGAGTCCCCATGTTGGTGATGATCAGGTCCAGTATGTTTTCCCCTCTTGTGGGAGTGGTAACAAGTTGTTCCATAGCATTTGAGTTTAGGAATTCTAGGAACCTTTGGGCTAGGGTGTTGGAGCTAGAGTAATGCTCCCAGTCTATGTTTGGGTAGTTGAAGTCGCCCAATATAATGGTGTTTGGAGAGACCTTCATATTTTCCAGTGTTCTCAGGAAGGCCGAGTAGAGTTCCTGGGTTTGGGAGGGTGGTCTGTAGCAGGCTATAAACTGGAAGGCAGTTTTACCCACTGTTAGTTGCACATGGATGGTCTCTGATGCTTCATGCTTTGCCACCAACCTGGAGGTATGGGTATCTTTGATGAATATTGATACTCCCCCTCCTTTTGTGGTTCGGTCCAAGTTTTGGGGCCGAAAAGCATGGTATGGAGGTATAACCCGGTAGTGCTGGGGTGCTCTCGGGAGCCCTGAACCAGGTTTCTGTTACTGCACAGATATCGATGTTCTCCATGCTAAGGAGAGTTTTGAGTGCGTGCATCTTGAGGTTTAGACTTCTGGCGTTGAGTAGCATTACTCTTAGTTTCTTATCCCTTGTGATACCTATGGAGGTGGGTTTGTCTTTTGAGCCTTGCCTAAAAAAGGCACTATGGGGTAGCAAGAGCCTTTGCCAATATCCGAAAGCCCAGGGGTGACAGGTGCAAGCCATCCCTAGCGAAGCATCGTGGCTTGTCGAGCATATCATTCCAGGCTGACAGGCATTGGATCCCCTTTGAATGACACCAATACTTAAGCCAATTGTTGAAATTGATCATCTTGTCTTCATATTGTGGCATCATTCTTGGTGAGGGTAAGATGCTACTCAAGGTCAGGGTTATACCGGCCTGGGCTACATGCTCAGAGAGCTCCTCTATGTCTCTTTTCATGTAGTCCAGGGAGGTACGTCTCAGGTCATTCACACCAGCATGGACAATGACAGAGTCATATTTGTACTTGCCTTGGAGTGACCTGAGTGCTTGTGTTATGTGGCGGATCCTAGCGCCCGACAGGCTGCTCACCGTGACCGTCTCCTTGTTCAGCCTGGTGAGCGGGACATCAGTGTGCCTGACGATAGAGTCACCTATTACAAGTGTATCAGGTGTGTTGTTTAGCCTTAAGGGCTGTGACTGTTCGGCACACTGGCTTTGCGAGATGGGTGTTGCACGCGTTTTGTTTTGGGGTAGCGGTTGCTTGGGTGTCTGCTTTGGAGGTCTCTGCTGCTTAGGCAGATCTTTATTTAGAGCCTCCGAGTATGTTTTTGTGTGATTATGTGTTTGGTTTGCTGTCGTGGTAGGTCTGTGTGAGACTGGAATTGTAGTGAGTGTGGTTTCCTTCTCCTCCTGACTGGTTATGCCAGTACTGAGTTGAGAGAGCTTAGCCTCCAGTTTGGCTATATGGTTGCATCTCTCACATGTGTTGGAATTTGTTGGGAGGAGGAGAGGGTTGTCGGTGTACATGAGGCAGTTGTAACATTGCCTCAAGATTCCCAGATTCACCAGCTGGACCGGAGAGGAGATTGACAACTGACCTTAGGACATGCTAGAATAATATTGGGAATTCCTTTATAATTGAAAACAAGGGTCAATGGGGAGTGAGGGTGTAGTTCTTTTAATTTTTAGTGCTGACTTATATAATTGCTTTAGTGAGCAAGTGCCAGGTAACTTAAGTGCAATGTGTTACAGGTAACTTAAATGCAAAAACGACAAACAGTAATTTTCTTTCAAGTGAAACAAGGAAATAAGTACAGTAAGCAATGCAGATATCACTAAGGATCCACAGAAGCACTGAGAAGACGCGTTTTAGGTGGAATTAGCGTTCCAGGGAAATAACAAGCAAACAAACAACAAGCATACAAACAAAGCTAGATTCAGCAGGCCTGGATCTAGTCTATGCTACAGCAAACAAGGTGTACCAATTTCAGTAAGAAGCAGTTCAGATATGCATGCACTATAAGCCTTTAACCAGAAATTCCCAGCTCAGAAGGGCAGAGTCCAGCCTCTCCTCCCACAAGAGTGCAGACCACGAACCCTCTTAATGTAAAATAACTGGCCTGAAAGCCCAAGTGCTTAAACCAGAATTAATACACTTTTAGAATAACAGACACTGAGCCCACAATCAGCAGTTCCCAACTTAGAAGGATGTAAGCTACCTGTTCTGCCACTACAGTGCAGACCACAAACCCTCTTAATGTAAAACAACTGTTCTGAAGCCCAAGTGTTTAAACTAAAAGGCTTAGAATGAGTTACACCAAGCAGTAATAAATACAAGTGAGTACTTTTAAGATGACGCAAAAGCAAAATAAAGTAGGAAGAAACACAAGTACAGTAAAAGCAGATTTTTTTTTTCAGAAAAGTAGCAAAAGCAGTAGTAAATACAATTCTCATGCAGTGCAAGCTGGCACACTTGAATATGTAGCAATATTAGTCCACACACAGTTTGAAAAAATGTAATTAAATTAAAAAGGACTAAAAGCAAGTGCAGAAAGGGTTTATTTGGTAGAATGCGGTAAAGAGATGGGCCTGGGGGAGTGTCTTAGATCAAATCTACAGTGGGGCGGGCACTGCAAAAGCCATCAAATTTAAACTACAACCAAGAACTGGGAGGGGGGGTTGGGGAAAAACAGTTTCAACACAGATGTGAGCAATGTGCAAATTATAAAGCCAAAAAATATATACTGTTCTCTATATATTTGCACAGCAGTAAGACAACAGATATCTAAGCAAGAATGATACAGAAAAATATACTCAGTTCTGTAAGGCTGTCTCTCAAACTAAGGTTCCAGTTTGAATGCAGATTGTTAATTCTATCAGCCTTATAAACTGCTTTATAATCAGCCTTATAAACTGCTATAATCTGATCAGCTGTATGATGAAGCTTCCCATTTCTTTTTCTTGCTACCTTCATTACTAGATAATATATCTGATGACAGAGTTATTTCTGGCAAGGGGTATCTTAACCCAGATTATTCCTGCACCTAAAGGGTTTGATTCTCCAATGCCTGTGCCAAGCACTGGAACAGCCCCAGAGGACATGTCTAACCCCCATTCCATAGTGGCCGGCAAAGCTAAATTAGAAGAAGTCGGCACAAAAGGTAAATAGTCTGCGAACAGAGCAGTGGCCCTGACAGAATTACTAAAAATATACCTCAGTTTACAGTTATTTATTATTTTTTTTTTACAGATGCAATCAGATTTGATGGGGCATCCAGAGTTAGGATTCATCAAGTCAGGGTAGAAAATACCAACCAGACTAATAATGTACCAAGATAAGCACATAACATTTATATGAATAAGAATGTCCCCACACAATTAAACTCTGCCAAACTGTCATACTATCACAAAAAAATCAGTTTGAAAAGTGTTCAGAATTATTTTACAACTGACACAAGTTAAAGAATTTCCAGTAAGCAAAGTCAAACACCAAAGCAACCAATATGCTAAACCAATGTTAAAAAATAACCACACACACAATTTAATTAAGTTAAACTGTTATAAAATAAAGTTTAACAGCAATTTAAGCTTTATATTTTCTTGTTAGAAAGACTAAAGCTCCACAGTACATTTAAAATACATTTGTGGTAAAAATTGCAATCCTGTTAAAAAGCACACAGAGTAGAGCCATATGAGTAAATAATGTATAAAGCAGATTAACAGTAAAAACAGACATTTTTAACAGCAGTCACACACACAGTACATGTCCGAGAGAAATACTGAAAGTTTTGTTAGCAACAGTAACAAAAAAAAAAAAAACACATTTGTCAAAGACAGAAGCCAAGCAAAACACTGCTACAAGCAGAAATTCCCACAGGACTTACCGCAAACACTGAAAAAAATATTGCATATTTTTTTTTAAGTATACATAAGAGAGAAAGAAAATAATAAATCTAACAATAAGAGATTAAGGAGGTACCCACATTGGGCCCATCTGTGCAGTAAGCCAAAACAAAACAATTAGCACTGGATCCTGTGAACAGTTAGAAGGCTTCCTTCTTTGGATGACAGAAAAAGACTGAACACACTTCCTGTGAGAGCTGAAGGCGTTTCTCTCTCAGGATATGCTCAGTCATTCAGCTGTCACAGGAAGAGAGGGAAGTCTGAGCTTTTGAAAGCTAGCTAGTGATGGGTTACCAGTGTGGATAACCCAAAAAGCCATTCAGGCAGTGGGAATGATGAACATCTCAGTATTCCGATTCCGCAGCCACTGTCCTGATAGACATCTTTATGAACACAAACCCTGGAAAGGAATGGTGTGGCTGCCCGAAGAATGGTTTATCAGAATCAAACTTGACCAATAGTAAAGTGATGAAATTTTGCTTTGAAAATTGTCAAAAACTCTAAATGAGCGATAGTAGAATGCACAACACTAACATGAGAAAGAACCTGGGGAAATTAGGGAGAGCTCATTAATTTTCTGACGAGTAACATCAGAAAATGAAGGCAAGAATCCTCAGTGAAGAACCACTTCAAAAGACAGTGCATCAGGGCTTTCTCTAAGGGCTGGAGGAATTTATGAAGTGATGAAAAGGTACCACACACTGTTACTGATCATAAGACCACATGGCAAATAACCAGAACTAAAACACATAAAAGGAATAACATTTATTTGTTCAAAGCAAAACCACAAAATAAAACAGAATGCTCCAGTGAAACACCTCAACAGCTGTCTCTAACATCAGTGTATATTTTGGTCTGCATCTGACAGGTCAAACGAAAAAGACCAAAAAGCAGATGCAGTGCAATGCAATACAGAACAATGCAGAGACAAGTTTGTTAAAAGGTAAGTTACTCTACCTATATGATAAACTGCCTAGGACTTGCACATCACTTACACTGGTCTTCACGTCAAGACAGCATGTACAGGAAATCAGCAGTTGCACTATTAAATTTAAACAGTCTTAAGTCTGTATACCATCTCACACTTAAGAGATACATTTACTTTGCAAAAGTAACGCTGAGATGCTTACTTTCTGTATCATATAGGTTATGGCTTTGGTAAATAGAATATTCCACAGGTTTTCAGGGGAAAGCACCCTGCAACTCCCATGCTGAGATGGGGAGGGGGTTCATGCCCCAATACTCCTGCTAACACATCCTAATTCTAAGGTGGTAAAACCTCAAAGAATGTCTTCCACATTTTCCAAAGGGCCAGCTCCACATCCCTCATATTACACAGTAGGGTCGCTGTACCCCTCTATCCCTAAGTCTACATTCTAACTCTGAGGTACAAAGTCCAAGATTAGGAAATACTGTGTTTTACAGGATAAGACTGGATCCCTTTTCCACTATAGTGGCATGGCCCAAATAGCGAGTATGTGAGATGTGCAAGTGACTTGCCCCTCTAATGCTGTTAAATGAACACATGGTCATACAATACGACACGTACTTTACTTCTGTTTCATTTCGATATACTTCAACTAATGTTAATTGTTCTATAATAGTTCTTTCACATTTGATTTTATATGTGGAAATCTTTTAGGACTGGTCACCTGTTACTCAGTTTATGGATCTTTGATATTATGCACGAGACTCAAAAAAAAAACACCACAATCTGTTTTCTCATATCTGTCAGAGGATGCACATTAAGAAAGTGCCCAATACAGTACTTCAAATACCCACTGTAAAACCCAATATGCTGCTGCTGTAATACATGCACAGCCCGACACTATCAAGGGAATAAAAAAAAGTTACTTCCATCCCTACATAATCTTACAGAAGTAATTTAGGGACTATCCTCCTAGTAGTTTACCAACACCTTGGTGTTGCAAACTAGGGAATGCCACATCCACATGAGATAACATTTCTTTATTTGCAAAACAGAATAGCATGCACAAAGTGCCACACATTCTTAACTTTTGGAAGTTTATTAATAACTCTTTACATGCATGGCACAGCCTGCTCAACTCTGAAGCTGGACAGCAAATCTTTTTGTGAGACATTCAGAGGATTTAAAATACTCTACTTTTAAATTTGCATTAAGCATGTGTTAGAAAATACATAAACAACACAGAACACAAAGTATTTTAGGTAGAACACTTCATTTTTTATTTTTTTTAAACTGACTGCGTTCAGAAATTCATTTATTTATTCCTTTTTGCTGAAGCCAATTTATCACACTGAATAGTTGGGAAGATAATATCAGGGATATTACAGAATGCTCATTTCCCACACTATTTTTTTTCTGAAACCACAATTCACATTTTAACCAAAACATACCGTTACTGCAGTCTGCTTCATTTCCATACAGACAAAGCCATGTCTTGATTTAATTTCATCCTAGCAGCAAAGACAAGTGCATTCCCACCTAAGATGTAAAGCAAGTGCAAAACAAAGCTGTGCTTTCGCTTTATATTGGTAACTTAGTTAATGAAGACTAAGCATAAAAACACAGCTGTGAAATTGTCTCTGTTAACTGATCCTCTAGTTAGCATTACAAAATATCAAAACTACTCAAAACTGAGTTTGCGTTCAATGGAGGTAGGCATGTCCCACTGCATTAGTTCTAGAAAGTACAGTTGTGTACTTACCATAAATGCACATGTTCGAGTGTATTCACTGTTGCAGTCATTACAATTGGGTTATCCTGCTGGCAGGCTACCTACAGTCGGCCTGAATTCCAAAGTCTAGGTCCGGCGTCGGTTGCTGTCGCCTCCTCCCTGACGTCAGTGCGCCAGGGGTATAAAAGATGCAGCAGACGCCATTTTCTTCAGTTTTTCTTGCCCTAGATGTCAGGTGCCCCCAAAAGGGTAGGCTAAAAATGTCAAAGCATGCATGCACCAAGGTAAATTTTTTCCTTCATCTACAAGCAAATACACCACGTAGGTTGTTTAGACTAGAAAAGTACAGATAAGTTCCAGAAAAGATAAGGGGGATGGTGGGAGGGTAACAACATCTACATTTATGGTAAGTACACAACTGTAGTATGTTCACCATGTTTCACTGTTGCAGTCATTACAATTGGGTTGAATCCCAAAGCTAAGGTTGGGAGGCTGGAGCTAAAAAGGATTAGGAGCAGCTATGAGGCCCTGCAGAACTGCAGTGGCAAAGCCTGCCCTGGATTTAGAGTAGAGTGGCAAGTGATAGTGCTTTGTAAAAGTGTGCACTGAACTCCAGGTTGCAGCCTCTAAAATGTCTTTGGTTGGTACTCCTCCGAGAAAGGCTGCTGAAGTGGCTGCTGCTCTGGCTGAATGTGGCCTAATGCCCTTAGGCACTGATTTGCCATGTTGTGAATAGCAGAAACGAATGCAGTGGCCTATCCACTTTGAAATAGATAGCCTTTCCTTGTGATCCTGCAGCATATGCCACTAGTAATTGCTCAGTCTTTCTGAAAGCTTTGGTTCTGTCCAAGTAGAAGAACAGCTGTCTCTATGTCCAAAGAATGCAGAAGTCTTTCACCCTTATTCTGTGGGTTTGGGTAAAGGGTGGGCAAATGAATAGTTTGGTTAAGGGCCACACTGGACACTACCTTAGGCATAAATGTCGGGTTTGTCCTCAGAGAAACCTATCTGGATGGAAAATGATAAAAGGTTCCACAGCCATGAGTGCCTGTAGCTCAGACTCGTCTTGCAGACGTTATTTCTAGGAGCAGAGCTGTTTTCCATGATAAAAATTTTATATCAGCTGTAGCGGCTGGCTCAAAAGTAGGCAGAGTGAGTTTTTCCAAGACATAATTTAGGTCCCATGCAGGTACTGGTGATCTCCTTGGAGGCCTTAAGTTTTTGGCTCCTCTGAGGTACTGCCTTAATAAAGGATGAGAAAAAATAGGTGGCTCTGTATTGTAATGAGCTGAAATGGCAGAGGCATGAATCTTAATTGATGAAAAGGATAGGCCTTTGTCCAGCATCTCAGTTAAATATTGCAAAATCTGAGGAATATTTGGTACAGACGTGTCAATCCCTTGTGCCCGGTTCCAAGCACAGAATCTCTTCCATTTTTCAGCATAAGATTTTCTGGTACTAGGCCTCCTGGCCTCCAAAATAACATCCATCACCGCTTTAGGGAGAGGTGTGTTTTGAATGACTACATTATCCGCCATGCTGCCAGATTTAAGGTCTTGAGTTGGCTGTGCAGGATCAGATTGTCGTGTTGGGACAGTAAGTGAGGAATTTGAGGTATTGAGGTAATGTCCAGGCTGGGTATTGAGACAAGTTCCTTAGGATTTGGTACCAGTGCTGGCGGGGCCAGTTTGGGGCAATCAGTATCATTTTTGGCTTCTCTTGTCTGACTTTTTTAGGAGTACCTTGGGGAGGAGAGGCAGTGGTGGAAAGGCATATACTGTTAAGTTTTTCCAGCTTAAAGATAGAGCATCCATTTTCCATGCTTGCCTGTGATTTGTGCAGAATCTCTGTAGTTGGCAGTTGTGAGGGGAAGCAAATAGATCTATGTCCGGGCATCCCCAATTCTTTGTTGTCATGCTGAAGACTTCCGGATCCAATTTCCACTCGTGGGGATCCATGAGGTTTCTGCTTAGTTCGTCTGCCAGAGTATTTATCATTCCTGGCAGGAATTGTGCCTGCAGATGTACTTGGTAAGTCAATGCTGTGTCCCACAAAGTCATGGCTAGTCTGCATAGGGGGTAGGAATGACTGCCTCCCTGCTTGTTTATGTACCACATGACTGTAGTATTGTCAGTCTTTACCAGTAGTTGTCCTGGATGAAGTAGATCCTTGAAGGCTGTCAGGGTATTCTGAACAGCTAGCATCTCTTTTTGGTTGATATGTAGATGCATTTGGCTTGCGGACCATGTGCCCTGAATACATCTTCCTGCCATGTGGGCCCCCCAGGCATGATCTGATGCATCTGTTGTTAATATCTGCCTGGCTGTGGGTAAAGCAAATGGCTGCCCCTTGTTGTGGTGACAGGCCTTTGCCCAACATCGAAACTCCTGTTGCAGGCAGGGAATGAGGATAATTGTTTCCAGGCTGTGGCAATGTTGAGTCCAAACACTTTTTAGATACCACTGAAGTTTCCTCATATGCAGTCTTGCATATGGAATTAGCAGAATGCAGGATGCCATGAAGCCCAAAGCCTGCAGAATTTTTCTTGCAGATAACTGGGTCTTTGTTGCCAACATTTTGAAATAAGTAGTCAGTTGCCTTTGTTTGTCTGGCGTGAGATAAACCATCTGGGCAGTTGTATTTAAGCTTGCACCCAGGTATATTATCTCTTGAGAGGGTACTAGTTTTGATTTACTTTTGTTTACTGTGTACCCTAGGCATGTTAGTAATCTTTTTACAAACGCCAGATGCTGTAGTAGAATGTCCTTGTTCTCTGCTTGAATAAGGTAGTCATCCAAGTAAGGATATATTTGTATTCCTCTTTGTCTGCAAAATGCAATTACTGGAGCCAGGCATTTTGTGAAGACCCTAGGCGCAGTAGATAAGCCAAAGGGCAATGCAGAGAATTGGTAGTGCATTGAGCCAGCTATCTTCTGCATGATTGTCTGATTGGGACATGCAGGTATGCCTCTTTTAGGTCTAAAAAGTCACAAGCCAAGCCTTCTTGCCCAGCATGGGCAGACGCTGCTGCAGAGTCAACATTTTGAATCTTGGAATATCCAGATATGCATGTAGAATAGATAGGTCCAGTATTGGTCTCCAGGCTTTGTCCTTTTTGGACACCAAGAACAGTCTTGAGTCAAATCCTTGTCCCTGCTCTTGCTGTGGTACTTACTGAATGGCCCTCATGTCCATGACGGATGACACTTGCTTTTTTGCCTCTGCCCATTGATTTTTTGGCAGGTCTGGCAAACCGTTTGCCCTTGGCAGGGTGTGAAAGTGAAACCTGTAGCCTTGTGACACTATATCCAAGACCCATTTGTCCTGGGTTTTTACATGCCAATTTTGAGAAAAAAGTGCTCGTTTTCCCCCCTAAAGGTGCTGCCAGAAGATAAGTGCTTGGCACAGGCAGGGGGAAGTCATTGGGACTGTTTCCTGTATGGCTGTGATTTGTCTTCTCTGCTTTTGGAGGTAGAAGTACCCCATTGTTTAGACCTGTATGAGCCTCGGGTCTGGGATCTACCTCTAGGGCGTCTGTATCTGCCTCTTTGTGGCCTGTCTGACACTGGAAAGGATCAATTCTTTGTAAGCCATTGCCTGTTAAATCTTGGAGGCTGTACCGGTAATAAATCCTTGACTGTTTGCATAGATTTAGCTTTGTCCTCCATTTTCTTCAATGCCTCTTCTGCTTTAACACCAAACAAGGTATCATGCTGTAATGGAGCATCTAACAATTTTGCTTTAACATGATCAGGCAGATTCTGTTCCTTTAACCAAGCATGCCTCCTAATGACAGAACCCTTAACAGCGGGCCTGCAGGAGGCCTCCAGAGAATCAAAACCACATTGCAAAGTATGCTTTCCCACTTGTTCAGTTGCATGCAATAAATCCTGCATTTCTATGTTTTCTGCACATTCAGAATTTATCAACATTTTCTATTTAAGCAGTGACATAATATATTGCTGATATTTAAGCATATGAAACGGACAATTTAAAGCCCTTATAGCCAAGGTAAGGGAAGTGTAAATCTTTTTTTTCCCATCTGTCCAGTGCCCTAGAATCCCCGTCAGACGGGGTAGGGTTTTTTGCAGTGGAAGCCTTGACCCCTTTGGGACCCTGAGAGATTGCTGCAGCAGAGTGCTTAAAAAGAAATTTATGTGAATCAGGAACCCTGTAGTATCTGTCTGGCTTAACAGGAGCTGGAGGTAGAGAGTCAGGAGTCAGAATGGACTCTGAAAATACATCATCTACAATGTCTAACACAGGTGGAATAGCAAGAGGCCTGTGCTGAGGTAGTAAAAGGAAGTCTCGGAGCCTTTTCTTAGATTCTTAATAATCTTGGCTCTCCCAGTGGAAATGCTCCCTCATCGTATGCAGTTTCCCCAAAAGAATAACCCTCAGGTGGAGAGGCTGAAGGGATAGATTCTTCAGCATCAGAATCCTCATAGGGAGGAAGAGAGTATTCCTGATCAGAAGAAATGGAAACCTGATCTGAAGAGAAGATTCATATACTGTCTCTTGCCTAGGCCTCTTATCAGGAGGGGGATGGGAACCCCTGATCAAAGTAATTAGGTCTTCGGCCATTTTGAGCATCTGTTTTTTAGGCATGGAGGCCTGTCCATGAGGCTGTTGTACTTGTTTCTTTGTCTTTAGAGGTGCCTTAGTCTTTGCCTTTGAAGCTGAAGTCATTTTAACATATAACTGTGTAGGCCTGAAAACACCCTCAGAAGCCGATGCCTGCTCAGCGGCTCCGGACCCATCTGAGGGAATAGTTTCTGAGGTTCCAATACCTTGAGTTTCCAGCAGCCTAGTCGGCTCCACGTGGGAGTCGGAAGTGGCCTGCGGCTCTAAAGTAGCGGGTGTCAGGGGCTGTGAAAGCACCTCACTGAGAACCAGCGAACCAGCGAACCGGCGACTGGCTTAGAAGAAGCCTTGTCATCAGTTTTGGACCTCGGATGCCTGTCTTTTTTTTTGCGTTTCTTTTGAAATGCGGTAGTCAAATGGCTATCCGACGACATTGTGTAATTAAATCTTCTGCCAATATAGTGAAATGCAAAATCGTACCGACACTTAATAGTACGTTGGTTAAATCTAGCACAAAACCGACAATTAGCAACGTCGTGATCAGGGCCTAGGCAAGGAATACAGTCCTTATGAGGTATTTGCTTCCCACAAGAAATACAATTATTAACATTTTCTGACATCGGTCTGGAGCAAGAAAAAAAGTTTCCCCAACAGGGTACTTAGCTTTTAATGAAGACTTTGGATCTGAAATTCAAACACAAAAATCTCAGGAGTCGGCCAACCAGCACTTGCGAACTGCTTTTGCTTCGGGCACCGCGCGGCAAGAAAGACTGAAGAAAATGGCGCCGGCTGCATCTTTTACACCCCTGGTGCACTGACATCAGGGAGGAGGCGACAGCAACCGACGCCAGACCTAGACTTTGGAATTCAGGCTGACTGTGGGTAGCCTGCCAGCAGGATAACCCAATTGTAATGACTGCAACAGTGAAACACGAACATCAGTATTATGTCAATATGAGGCTTGCAGTACAGAAATAAAAAAAGATGGAGGATGTTAAAGATAATAATGAAATCACTGGGATTAGATGGCATCCCAGTGGAAGTATGGAAAGTGAGACAGGATACGTTACTAATCTAGCAGATAAGCATGCTGAATGGGATCCTGGATGGGCCAACCTGCCAGATGAATGGAAAGAAGCTGTAATAACAGTTAACCTAAAGGAAGGGAAAGTTCCTGGTCTCTCATCTTCTTGGTGTCTCATCACATTACTATAAGTCTTCATGGTGACACTGGTACAAAAGGCTATAAAAACAATCCCCAAAATTGATCCATGGGACCAGCATGGGTTTACAGGAGGATAAAGAATGGCAGACAACATTATAATAGTACTGATGATAATACAAAATGCCTGGGTGAAAGGGTTGCTGGCGATGATGTTTTAAGTTTAGACAGTGAACGTTTTCCCCAAGACAGTTGCACAGTTGGTGCTGTTGCTCTACTCTGGAGCTACAGCAAGAGTCAAAATTCATTAAAATTATCAAAAAAGAGTTCAGACTTAACATGGCGATTAAGCGGGGTTGTCCCCTCCCCTACTCTTGTTCACAATATCATTAAAGCCTTCAGCAAAGACGGCTATGAGTGGGAAGCATTTAGAGAAAGATTTTTTTTTTTTTAGTATTTACAAAAAGAATATATTACTTGTGAATGGTACATAATTATACTAATGAAACCACAGAGTTCTACCATGGCTATGAGATATCCTGAAGTTTGGACAGTGCTGGCAGAGTAAGCTGAAAGTAGAGAAAATCAAAGGGCTTAGTGATTAGTCATAAATGCAGAGTCTACACAAGGTATGGTGGAACTGGTTGAAAACTATTTTAATTTATGGGACCAGGAGGGTAGAAAACACCTAGATGTGTGGTTAAGAAGTACATTACAACAGTTATTTAATAAACTTTTGAAAGCGTACAAGGGGATGCTAAAAATATGTAGGACCTTGTGGTTTTGAATTCAATTGGAAAGTTCAGGTTTTGCAAATGTTTGAGCTCCCACAGTTACTTTACATTGGAGATGCATGTTGGCAGATACCTACAGCAAATTTAAGAAAATGAAGCAGGAGATGAAACCATTCCAGTGGGATGAGAAGGCCAAGAGCAGTTTGGGAGCTGCTAGTAATGCCTAAACATTGGGGGTGAGGGGGAATCAGACCCTACAGCAAATTTAAGAAAATGAAGCAGGAGATGAAACCATTCCAGTGGGATGAGAAGGCCAAGAGCAGTTTGGGAGCTGCTAGTAATGCCTAAACATTGGGGGTGAGGGGGAATCAGACATGAAATACTATTCAATGGTATCCAAACATCACTGGTTATGGCCTGTTTAGATGTGAACTACTGGGATGTTATGGCAAAAGATTCAAGTCACTCAGGGAGGCAGCATCAGTGGAAATGCTGCTGGGTGTGAGAAAAAGAGGACATAATATCCTGCACTGTACAAAATACAGAAACTGCTAAAACAATTGTTTAGTCAAGAAAACATGCAAAACTGGATTACATTAGTAATACCAACTGGGAGACAAAGGGAGACTTTCAGAATACAGTTACATGTTAATTTTGGAGAAGTCAAAATAAGTGGATACAATACTGGAACTAGGTAATTAAACTAAGCAAATTATGAGGTGGGAAGAAGTAAAAAGTAAGCGGAAATTGAAAGGTACAATATGGTGAAGATAAGGAAGGCAGACAAAACGTTTAAGGGCATACTTTTGGGAGCTTATGCAGGGATGGTATCACTTAAGACTAATAAGTGAAACAAAGGTGTGGTGAAACATCTCTCAACCTTACAATAACTATGGACAGGTGAAGAAAGTTAAGTGAACCAATGAAATGTACAACAAATGCTGTAGATTCAGGATATTTGGATATACACTTTTGTTTAAATATTTTTATACCCCCAACTAAGTTACTGGAGTAAAGGCATTATATGTTGGAGGTGTGAGAAGAACTAAAATGGAGACTGGATGCATATTTTCTGGAGGGGTGTCAAACTGAACAAGTTTACAGAAAAATTGTAGGGCACAGAAATGGTGTTGGGAACTCGTACTGAAATAACAATACATCACAAGTATATTGTTAGTGTGCCACCTTCAGATGAAATGTTTAACAAAGGCCCCCTCTGCCTATGCTAGTTGTAGCTTATCCACACTTAAAAAGATCCCATGGCACTTAAAATAAAGCACCTCCTTACTCTTTCTGGGAACACTTTTCCAACTTTCTTCATTATTTACACATTCATTTCACACACACACACACACACACACACACACAGGTCTACTTTGAAGCCTCCAAAACCCATAACATCTAATATCATAACATTGAGACCAGAACATCTAAAACCCAAAACATTGAATTTCATAACATCTAACACTACAAATCACAAGAAAAAAAAAAAAACATCCCCTCCACATATAACACCACCAAACACACTTTTTACTACGTTTCTGCAGGGGGGGGGGGTGGAAGCCCCCCCCACCCCCCCGTAAATTAAATATACCAACTCCAAGATTGCAATTCTTCTTCTTCTTTTGGCTTTTCCCGGTTAGGGGTCGCCACAGCGGATCACCTGTCCGCTCATGATTGGCAGTGGAGTTTTATGGTGTCGAGTTGCCAGCCCGGCGCCCAACCTTCCACAGAAGGCACACACATGCACACACTCATGCCTAGGGCCAATTTAGAGTGTCCAATCCACCTACAGCATGTCTTTGGGATGTGGGAGGAAACCGGAGCACCCGGAGGAAACCCACGCGACCACAGGGAGGACATGCAGACTCCGCACAGAAGGCACACCAGCAACTTCAAGATCGCACTACAGCGGGAAAAAGTTAATTTCCTAACCCCACTGTATCAAGCCCCCCTGCAGAAATGTGTGTTCTTGGCTACACCTCTGGGCTGACCATGTTGCTTTACAATGGCAGTTTGTCCAACAAACACAGAAAAACACTGGTTTCAAAAAAGGATTCAAATCATTCTTGCCTCTTCCTAACTGTTTTCTTGTATTCAATCCCCCATATCTTCCTTTTGCTTTCTTGCATTTATCTCACATTTTTCCTAAGGATCAATAGCTTTGTTTCATTATTTTTATACCATTACTTCCTTTCCAGTTCTACTTTATTTATATCAATTTACAGCGTTTTTGTTTTACTTTCATATTCCTTCTCTTCCAAAACCTTTTTCCTCTTTTCCTTCTCTTTAAAAGATATGTGGTTGTGTCGGTATAATTTTCAAATAAATGTCCCAGTACTGCCTTTTCTTTTTCAGACACGTTTTCAATACTCAAAACAAATTTACTGACACCAAGGAACAATCAGATTGATAAAGTTAAAGTCCCCCCCTTTCTTTTGCATTACAAAACTATCCCTCGACTGGATTCAACCCTGTTCCCTACAATTCCCTTTACTTGCAACTTGGAAAGTTTACATACCATATACATATGCTGACTTTGCTAAATATAGGTGTTAAACCTCTACACTATTTTTGTTATTGACAACACCCTCCACCAACCTGTTAAAGTTTCTGTTTCACTTCTAGTAAAATAAATTCCTGGTATTGTTACCACTTCTCCAAAACCTTTATATTTGCTTTAATTGTAATCCTACTGTGCCCAGAATGTGTACTGTCCTGAAAGTTTTCTTTCGTCCAGTGTTTGTTCTTGGCTACTAAAACAAAAATGTGTCTGCTTAAGTTAAAATTCATGGTACTTTTACTCAGTCATTAACTTCCCACCTACCATCCTCTAACCCTGACTTACAGGATTGTATAAGTGCATTCATTAGCAGCAAAAAACAATCACATTTCACAATGGTCATCAATGTTTTCCTCTTCTTCCCAGTCTTATCTTTTTCCCCACCATCTGTTCACAATCACAGACAAAAGAATTCGTATAACATTTTCCTCATTATCCTTATTTCCCCCACTTAAATATTCTTTTAAAATGTTCAGAATTACCCCCTGCTCAAAGCTGTCAAATGCCCTAGCCACATCACAAATACTTTTCCTTGTCATTCGGCCTTAAGTTATATACTCAACCACTTCTTTTAACTATCATTAGCATTTAAATTTATTATTTTCCCTTTAGTCCCATTCATCCTTTCATCCAGGCTTCCTTTCTTAACATATATCCCTCTTTTGTTAATAATCTTCATAAATATTTTATGGTCAGCATTTCGCAACAAAATTGATCTCCAGTTATTTCTTCTTTCCCTTTTTCATACACAATTTCATTAACTCCCTTACAAATCTCTTCTTTTATTTTCTCCATCCATTCATTATCAGAAACTCTTAACTTTCCTTATCGGACATTTCTTTATAAAAATTATACCCTAACCCTTCTGGAACTGGTGTAGATTCTTTTTTCCTTCCTTTATATAGCATACGCTAACTCTGTCTTCTTGAACCTTTCTTTTTCCATGTCTTCCACTATCTCCTTTTTTTGTCTTTTTCACTTTGCATGACCCCTCTTACATTCCTTTTCATATACACTTCAGTGTACACTTTTTCACTGTAATTCCCTCATTTATTTATAACTACCCTTTTTCATCCTTCTTGGCATTCATTTTCTTCCATATCTCAATTGCTTACCTAAAATGAGGAAACTTTTCTCCTTTTCAAATGCTCTGTCTAATCATTCTTTCCATTTTTTATTAGTTTTCTTCTGCAAGACTCCCCTTTCTCCACTAATCTTTCATAACTGCCCCATTTTTAAAGCCAATCAATTCCTGCAAAGTTGCCAGTCAAGCTTTTTCATAGGAGATTACTGGGCTAATGGCTCAAGAACTCTTACAAGCTTAGCCAGTTTTACCCAGATTTTACTCAATTTCCTATCCCCAGAGGAAAGATGACAAGGGTCAGGAAGTGGGGTTGTGACAATTTTTACAGACCGCCACTGTCCATAAGGGAAACTGGCATCACCTGAGGAGTGAATTTGCGATTTCCCATCCACTGGTCCACACTGCGCTTGAAGATGGTCAGGGAAGGGCTCTGCTTCACATGAATAGGAAGCCTATTCCAGAGGAGGGACAATCTCTGGGACACATCTGTCTCTCCAGCATGATCTATTCATGTCAGAGATCAGATTTAGATCCTTGGAGATGGTAAACCTCCTGCAGTTAGATTTGCAAATATGCAATATTTCCATCAGTGTTGGGTCAAATACTCCCTTGTAGGTCAAGCACAGATCACCCCTCAGTATTTGTTAGGAAAGTGAATACTGTGATGGGGCTTTTAATTGGCCCACATATGACATGTTGGTTATACCTTGTATTTTTCCTTTGAGAAACCTCCAAAAACGCTTTTAACTGTTGCAAGTGCCTGTCAAGATACATGCCAAAGGGTGCATTGTACTAGATTATTGGTCTGATGTGAGAACAGTACATAGTACTATAACATCCTTTGATCTGGATGCCATGCCTTTCTTATAAGCTGAGCAACATAAAATGATTTCCTCACCACCGTGGACATGGTGGTCAAAGTTCAGGTTACTATCAGAGTACCCAGATCTCCAGCACTGGGTCTACTCTTGGGGGGGGGGGGTATCAATGTTGTAATTTGCAAGGATATTCAATTTTTCCAAAGGGTATTATGCATGCATTCATATTCAGTTTGAGGCTATGGCTCTGATACCAGTCATTAGTCTGCATCAGTCTTTTCTGTAGGATATCAACATCATTTGGAGAGTCAGTAACTGCTCCCACCTTGCAATCATCAGAACACCTGGTCAGCCAAAGGCCAGCTACATTTACCTTGACATCTGAGAAGTATATCCTAAACAGCAGGATGCTTGGCACCGAGCCTTGTGGTACTCCGCTGGTGACTATTCTCTTGCTGAATGTGGATTCCCCCACTCTAATATTTGCCCTATCTGTGAGCCATTTGGCTATCCATCTGGTGATGTAAAGGTTTATGCCCAATTTTAAGAGTTTATCTGTAATACCAGAGTGGGGTATTGTGTCAAATGTCTTGGCCATGTCAAGGTAGGCAGTATGCAGCTACTTACTCTCATCCATGGCCTTGGCGAACTTCTTAAAGAAGTCCACCAGACTGAGTAGGCAGGACCTGCCCTTGACGAAGCCAAACTGCATCTGGTCTAGAGTGTGGAGATGTCCTATGTCATTGCTAATCAGGTCCATGACTATTCTTTCCAAAATCTTGTATATGAGGCTAGTCAGAATTAAGGTTTCCCCCACCCCACTCCCTGTGCAGAGGGATTACTGATGCTGTCCTCCACTCTACTGGGATAAAGCTGGTCTGGAGACAGTGGTTAAACAGAGATCCAAGTGGGTCTGCTAGGTTATATTTCAAGCTATTTAATAGGCACCCTGAGATTCAGTCAAGGCCCACTGATGCAGTGTTTCGAGCTTTGTAGAGCACACTGGCAACCTGTTCTTTTGTGATAACAGGCAAAGGAATTGTAAAGGGTATGTCACGGGGAGTGACCGGAGGTGGTGACAGTGCCAAATTTATCTGCCAGCAGGTTTGCTATTTCTTCTGGCTGAGTATAGGTAGTGCAATCTACAGCCAACTCAGCACATTGAGCATTTCTTTTAAGATTTCTGACATAACTAAAAAAATGCTTTGTGGTTATCCTTTGCTACTTTAGTATCTTATTTAGCTTTTGAAGACTTGACTAGTTCCCTGATTTGCCTGTTGTAACTAATGAGGGATTTTTTTTCCTCTGTTGTGCACCCTCCCTCTTACTACTAGACAGGAATTTCTTCCTTCTGTTGTATTATCTATTTATGCCAGGGGTTCACCAGGGTGACTTGTTTTTCCAGTTAAGACATGGGTTTGGGTCAGTCGGTACTGCAGTTTCTATGTAGCCGGATGTACAGGGCATTTGTGTATACTTCATTGGACTCATGTTTTTGGGGTTAGGGGAGCTTTAAAATTACATATGCCATCACTTAATAGAAGGTAATTTACCTTGGAAAAATTCTTTAGAGCTTGATGGGGTTACACCATTACTTTTATTTCAAAGGAAACCAATTTAGGATCCAATCTTACCAATAAGAACATTATTCAGGGGGGTGCAATGCTCCCCCATCTTTGTGAGTACTATGTCAAGGATATTTCAGCCTCTGGTGGGAGTGCAGACCAGAGGTTTCAGAGCATTTGCACCAAATCCAGCAATCTCAGAGCCTGCATGTTAGTGGTCATGTATGTTTCCCAGTTTATGGAGAGGTAGTTAAATTGCCCAGGAGTAGTGTGCTGGAATGAATTTTAAGTGACTCTAGTAATTCTAGGTATGTAGAGTGGTGTTCAAGGCTGGAGACCTGCAACTAGCAAGGATATGGTAGGGGATTTTGTGGTAAAGTGGACACAACAGCTCAAGCAAGTCGTCCTGCTTGACCAATCTTAAGGTGCAATTTTTATGTAAATGGAAATCCCTCCTCTTTTTTTTTTCTCTTCCTTTTCAGACGGTAGTCTGAAATGTTTGATAGACATTGTAGCCTTACACTACCTGGGTGCTTTCCACAGCCTTGAACAACGTCTCTGTAACTGCACAGACATCAGCATTCGCCAGGGTGAGGACAACTTCTAGGGAGTGCAGTTTCTTGTTAAGACTCCAAGCATTGAGCAATTGCACCTTCAGCTTGGCATTAGAAGAAAAGATGTTTGAATGTGTGGTGTTTTGCATTAGGGGGTTGCTTGTGGAGAAGCTGTGATGTGTATTTTTATTTGTTGTGGTTTGTGTTGAGTTGGTTTCGTTTGCATGTGGTTTCTGATGGCAGAGTACAGGAGGCCTCTGAGGTTTTAAGTTACCTGTAAGTACCTCTGCGTGTATGGGTTTATGTGTTGAGACCTTATTTAGTGAGGGAAATGATTTGCACATGCTGACAACTTGTTTATAATTTGATTTGTCAGTATGTGAGACTAGTGTCTCAATTTTCATAGTGTAACTACATCTCTCACATACTGTGTTTCAGGATTAAGTGTTTGCCAGTACACACGAGACAACTGCGACATTGCCTCAGGATGGCCATGTCCACCAGGCTGGCCCTAGAGATAACAGGAACTCCTATCCATGGTCCAGTTTTTTTTTTTTTTTTTTTACTGCGGGTTTAATAATGGAGAAGACTGAGTGGATTTGAGTGCTTGGGATGACAGCACACGAATGAAGAATGGATTCTACACTCAGTTTGAACTGCATCTACCCAACAAGGTGATGCTGTTCAGTGCCACACTCAGATGCTCGTAAAGCAGATGGGGACTGGGGAAGGAGCATCTGAGTGTGGCACTGAACAGCATCACCTTGTTGGGTAGCTGCAGTTGTAGAATCCATTCTTCATTCGTGTGCTGTCATCCCAAGCACTCAAATCCACTCAGTCTTCTCCATTATGCAGTTATTCTAAGTAAATTTTAACTTGAAAACATTTACATCTACACAGGGCACTGCTAGAACAAACACTAGGCTTATATAAAATCAGAAAAACAAGCTTTACAACAGCAACGCCTACAGACCAATTAGAAAAACACAAGTTTCAGCCAACAGCTCCCAGCTCAGACAGGTTTGCTACAGCACATTTCTGCCACAAGTGTGCAGTCAGAAAACTTTATTAAATGTAAAAATGCTGGTTTTAGAGCTAAAGCGCAGGAAAACCATACAATCTAGATACTATAGTCCTGTAAAACTAGCAGACACAATGTAATTAAGTACTACAGCAGCAGTAGAAACAGCTCATTTTGAAACCCTACTAAAGTGCAAGAAATGGAACAAATACAGGATTTTTATGCATTGCAGTAAAATAAATAAAAAGAAGTGCAAAATTATCATTATTTTTTTGTTCTTTTAGCAGCGGATGGCTTTAGATGCAGCAGATTCTCTGCAACTCTCAGGCAACGTAGCCAAACCAAGAGCAGTTCTGAGGAATTTTAACCCCTTTCCCCTTCTTTTATTGCATTTTCCTTCTTTCCTATTCTTATCCGCATGGCCATTTGATTGGAAAACATTGTTTAACCACTTCTCTCATTTCCTTCACGTCTTCTGAAAACAATATATGATCAATCTCAGTCTTACGTAAACCCCATCTTAGAAATATATTCTCTCCCTTTACCCATTTTTAAATAAATTAAATAAATAAATAAATAAATAAATAAATAAATAAATAAATAAATAAATAAAGGTAGGCTATCATCCCTCTCATCAGTTTTTACATCTTACACTAGTTTCCTTTTCTCCTTTCTTAAACTGCAAAATAAAGTCCACCAACATCATAACGGGCTATTTACTACTACATAACTTAGAATTTACTCCAATATTTTTTCATTCATTTACATTTGTATATGCATTCACTGCCACTATTCTAAACAACACCTCCTGCCCCTTTCTTAACTCATACACTAAACTTTCCCTGCTACCATCATCACAATCATATCTGATACTTCTCTTCACTATTTAATACTGCAGTACCTGGGCTAAATCACTCCCAACAGTCCACACCATCTTTCTTTTGCATATCATCTCAGATTCTACCCTTTTCCTTTTATCTTTCCATCTTACATCAAACAAGTTACCAATGCTTCAATTTTGTTATTCTACACGACTCCCATCTTACATCAGACAAATTACCAGTGCTTCAATTTTGTTACGTTATTCAGACTATTATTATTCTAACACGGCTCTTCATGCTATTCATATTCAATGAAACTACATTTAAAAGCAGTCTTTTCCCTTTTTTGCATTTTTAATCAATCTTGCAGCCTCCTTTTTCTCCTCCTCACAGTTCTAGTGGAATCCTACACCTTTTTTCTGACTCAGAACTCTCATCTAACTCTTCTTCCTCTCTTTCGAATACTACACTTCCATGTTTTTCTTTTTCATTAGATTTTTTGAACGTCATGTAGTGCAGCTTTTTCTACACTAACATTTGTGCAGGTTCTTCATTCATTGCTGCAGTAGCCTTAGCTACAAAGGTTATATCCTGTCAAGGACATAACACATGGCCAGCTTCCAAAGCTTCAGGGCACCGTCAGCATGCCCAAACTGTCAAAGCAGCTCAAAATGTTGTTTGTCTTTCGGCTTTTTCCCGGTAAGGGGATGCCACAGGGGAACTCCAGTCCGCTAATGATTGGCAGTAGATTTTTACGAAATGCTGAGGAGCCAGATCAACGCCCAACCTTCAACGAAGGCATGCCCATTTACGCACGCATGTCTTTCGAATGCTACCCAACCGCAGGGAGGGCATGCAGACTCCACACAAAAGGCACTCCCAAGCCAAGCCGAGAATCGAACGGGAGAACCTCTTGCTGTGAGGTAACAACGCTATCACCGTACCACCGCGGCAGTACCATCAAGCAGCTCAAGATGAGATGACTAAAAGACAAGTCTGGGTGAGAAGTCCTTCAGAACTTTACTACCTCCAAAAAGTCTGCTCCTCTGAAGCTAAATAGAGGACTGACAGCTTTTGCATTCCTTTGTTGGGCACATAATTCCCCTTGGGGGGGGGGGGGGGGGTACTTCTATTTTCTTATATTTACTGATGTTTTATTACTTTCCTCTTCAGGAAAGTTACTTTAAAGCTTAGTACTTAGTTAATTCCAATCCTAGTCTTTAACAATAAAGATGGGAAAAATATTGACAAGTATAGGAAAAAAGTGTATACTTTTGTAACTACGATTTTCAGAATGTAAAATTTTCAGGCTCATATATTAAAGTTTAATCTGATACATTGCAAAAGTACAAAGAATGTTATATCTACAGTTTCTTCTTCTGAAGAAAAAAAACTGCTTTAAATAACTTAGGTTCTTCTGTTGCACAGGTCAGTATTCATTGTTTGCAGTGTGTGCATGACTCTCTTTATGGGCTACAGCCACTGGTACTGTTTTAAGGAGGTTTGCTTTGCTGCATTCTCAGGACTTCCCAGATGATTTAAAAAAAAAAAATCAGACTTTAAATTCTCCCTTAGACAGAGGTTTAGTATGATGAAAGCGTCAAGCTGATCCAGGCAATCTCTAGGATATTTCAATACATAAATAAAACCAAAATCAGCTAAACAGACATTTAAGAAATGTTAAGGAGGTTCCAAATACAAGTCTCAAATCTGACAAAACCAAGGACAGCCAACAAGTCAAGAGACCTTGTGACCCTGTCCCACCATGGTTCCTATTCTCTTTTTTTTTTTTTTAAACACCTTTACTGAATTATCACTTGCAACATAGACAAGTTTACATTTATATAAAAGTAATCAAACTGTATTAACAGCTCACATTTACAAACGTTATACTTCACATATTATCATATAACTTAAGCAACATTACATAAATTGTTTAATTCCTGCTTTTTTATTTTAAACAAGAAACATCTTTATTAAACCATCACTTATGACACAAGCAATAATATATTTATATAAATGAAAAAACACACTGACACAATCCCAGTTGCAAGAATTTTATATCACAAACCATACTGAAACTCTCCCAGATGCAAACATTAAACTCCAGTTATAATCTACTGAGTCATTTCAGTCAAACATTACATAGCTCATTTAAGTCTTAACTTCTTTTAAACCTCATTTCTCCCTTGTATGTATTGTTCACACAATTCTCATTTTTTCCTGTGTAGTTTGCTCCTACCCTCTTCTAAAGATCTCAATTCCAGTTATTTTATGTCTGTTACTATATTCACTACTTTTAGTACAGTTGGTTTAGATTCTGATTTACATTTTACAGTCATTTTTTTGAGCAGCCACCATAATTAGACACAGCAATGTCTTACAATGTCTAGGCAGTTCCGATTTTGTATCAGAAAAATCATTTCCCTTGTCACACCAATTTGCCTTCCCAGCATCTCAGACAGTGCATCCCGCAGGGAATCCTTAAAATCCAGTAACCAAAGTCCAAAACAGCACCCAAGAAGGTCAGTCCACAACCAAATAATGCACCCAGGAAGGAGAAACAGCAGTCCACGACCAAATAATGCACCTTTTCCATTTCGTTTTTTAATCCTTAAAATCTGCCAACTCACCACACTTCTAGAAATTATTTGCCCAGTTACCTCTTTCTTCCCAATCATACCTCCATTTGCTGTTTACCCAAGGAAAAAGTCTCTGGAATCTACTTCAGGTATAAAAAATATGTATAAAAAATATCTATGTAAGCATTTCCAAGCAAAAACCCTAAATCTTCTAGATTTTGTTGCATATTTAGGAGAAATACATATATCCTCCCACAGTTTCTTTGGGAATTGTTTATCCAATCTTTCTTCCCAATCCTTTCTAACCTCCTCTGATTGATTCTTATAGTGAACATGCAATATTTTATATGGTCTACTAATTATTCCTTTCTTAATGGCAGCTTCTGTTCTCGATTCTAAACACCACCAGTGCTGGTCTTTAGGACCCCCCCCCCATTTCTTTTCTTTTTGCCTATACTCCTACATCAATCCTTGACAGGGAAGGCAATCTGTAGCCTGCAGTCCAAATAAATTCTGTCTTCTCATTCTATCATATTTCCCTCTCTAGTTAGTTGCTCCCAATACATTGGTTCCTTTGCCAGTTTTCTCCAATAAATTCCAGCCCCCTCTTACCTATTGTCTATATCTCTGATTTAACAAAAATCATGCAGAATATGTACTTCTCCTTAAAGGCATGCATTCAAAATCCCAGTCTCTCCTTGTTTCTTGAGCCCCCCCCACCCCAGTTTCACCATCATCCCTTTCCACTCTGAATTACAGTTTTCTGCTTGCGCTATGTATAAGAGCCTTAACTGTGTAGCTCTGAAATATTCCCTCAGTGCAGGTAGTCCCAATCCGACTTGACTCTTGCCACCCCCCCCCCTACCAGATAAAGCCCTTCAACTCTTTTTTAATTGCTATCCATAACTTCTCCAGCTGATAAAAATATGCGGGATCTGTCTAGAAGAGTAAAGGGACTAAACATTTAACTGCTTGTATTTTACTATCCATAACCATATAATAAAGCTGCCATCTTCTCAGTTTTTGCATTATCTTTTGTTTAGTCTCTTCTCACATATCCTTAACTGCCACACCAGAATCTTTTTTAATCCATACTCCTGAATAATTTCATTTTATCATGTCCCCATAAATATGGATATTGCTGAGCCAATTCATGTGTGGGTACATAATGTGCCACTATTACCTTTGCTTTAGCTTCATTAATTTTGTATCCCAAAAAGATGTGAAACAGTCTCAAAATGTTCTACAATACTGTAATGTCTCTTTCTGATTTTGTCAGGCATAAGACAATATCATCTGCAAATAGAGCCAGCTTTTCTCAACTACTATACCAATTATATCCTTTAATTTCTGAGTCCCTTATTTTCTTTGCCAATGGTTCTAAATATAATGCAAATAAAGGAAAAGAGGACACCCTTTCCTGGTTCCTCTGCTCACGCAGTAATTATCAGAGGACTCTACCCACTTTAATTTTCACCTCTGGTCCCTCATATATCACCATAATCAAGCTTATAATTTTTTCAGGAAATGCAAATGCTTCCATTGCCCTGCTCACAAGGTCCCAGCTTACTCTGTCAAATGCTTTCTCTCCAAGACCCACCAACAATGATATTTTCTTACATTCAGCTTCCCTCTGGATCATCAATGTTCTGTTAATGTTGTCAAATATTTGCCTTCCCTCCACAAAACCACTCTAATCCATGTCCATCAATTTTGGCTTTACTTTTGTCATTCTTTTAGCTATTATAGACATGAACACTTTATTATCATAGTTTAGTATTGAAATGGGCCTGTAGAAGCTGAATGTGATGGATCTTTACCCTTTTTAGGCATTACAGCTACCACTGGTTTCTTCCAGAATGTTGGTATTTCTCCTCCTCTTAAAATACTGTTAAGCAAAACATTCCAGATCTTTATCAGTTTTCCCCTCCTAGCTTCCAAACTGCCACAGGAATACCATCTATTCATGGGGACTTTCCTGTAGATTGGTTATACATCACAATTTTTCTCTCATCCCCTTCTATCTTGACAGTAATGGAGTCTCATATACATCGGACCTTGGCATATTTAATTTTTCCACAAACATATCCATTTGCATAGGTTCTTGATTTCCATACTTCTCTGCTTTAAAAAGACGTTCACAGAATTTCTGAAATATTTCTAATCTCTCTACAGGATCTCATTTTCTTCTTTGTTATAGGCTCCCTAAGCTTGGGGACGGCCCTTTCTACTTTTTGGCCGAGTTGTGCTAAAAGTTTTTATGCTTTAGTGTCATTATCAAAAAAAACAGTTAAGCAAGGGATCTTTCTAAACTTGTCCATATTATCGATGTAATCCCTTATTTTCTGCTTAGCATTCTGCAGTTGATCCTCTTCTTGTTCTGTGAGATCCTACCTATTCTGCAATACTTCATTTGTCAGTCCCTCTAAATAACTGTTCCATTTAATTTCCACCCTATTTTTAGACTCCATTTTAATTGTATTCCACTCCCTAGCTAAATTTTCAGAAAAAAAAATTCTATCCTTTCAAATACCTCCTGAATAATCTCCACTGCCCATTCCGTAAATTCCTCTTTTTTTCAAAAGATAGGTGGGAAAGTACCAATCTCTCATTTTATTTCATTACCCTGTGTTTTTATTTTAGTTATTAGTGGCACATGATCTGAAATAGTTACTGGGTGCATATCAAGACCTTCAATTAAATGCACATGTTCCTGAGAAATGTAAATTCTGTCTAACCTAGCCCAGTTTTTACATCTTGGGGAATAATACGCAATTTCACTCTGAACTCTTATTACTGAATTCATATATTCCATGCTAAATATTTTCATAAATTTCTTCAAAATTCTACCCTCCTTTGCTATACTTTCCCTTCTGCTCCCCCCCAACACATCTTCACTGCTGCAAATCAAATTCCAGTGCCCCAACTATAAGTAATACTCCTTGTTGGAAACTGATTTCTTCGCTCAGAATTTTCTTAAGCTCCATTACAGCAGTTTTAGGTGAAATATAAATACATGCCACTGTAATCCTCCTCCCTTGTCCATAGCCCCTTAGCACTACAAATCTGCCATTATCTTTTTTTATCCTCTTCTATCACTATTGGAGTTCCTCTTGCAATTAATATAAGTACAACCATTTTCCTTTGCCCCAGGTATCCCACTGAATAACCATCCTGAATGAATAACCATCCTGAAAACCTTTATTTATCAAATTCATATGTTCAGTTCTTTCCAAGTGTGCCTCCTGTAACTTAGCTATTTGCACTCTACACGGGCCTCTATTCTCAAATCTCCATTTTTCTCTATGGCAACAGATTTTTGAAACCCATTTGTCTGAAACAATCATTCAACAGGGTTTTAGGTGGCAGTGGGAAGGAATTACTCCTTTCTATGGGGGGGGGGGGGTTCAGTCCTCATCCTGCAGATCAGATTTCTGTGTTCTCCTGTTCTTCATCACGTTATTCTTAAGAGTGATCAAATCATTTCCTCCTTCCCAGGTGGGGAAGAGGTGTTACTCAAGGATGTTTCTACTGCCAAAGATAAAAAATGCTTGGAGACCAATTTTGGATATTAAGTATCTAGCTCCACTTATAGCTCATTGCAGGTTGCAGGGTATCCACATTTTTCCATATTTAGATGATCTGCTTATCTTTGCAGAGTCTATTTCAAAATGTCAGGACTCACAATCTTGGGTGAGAGAAATCTGGCACAAGCTAGGATTCCAAGTGAACATTCAAAAGTCTTTTTCGACTCCCTCACACAGGACTGTGTTCCTGGAATGTCAACTAGACACCTCAGTTCAAAGAGCTTTTCTTCCACAGGAAAAAAATAGATCTTTACCTAAATATATTTCAAAGGTTTTCCACTCAGACTTTGGTCTCTGTGGGGGGAATACCTTAAAATTTTGGGTTTCATGGCATCTATGATTCTCATGATACCACTGGTAAAAATCGATATGACAAAGATCTCTTTAGTCCAAGCATCAACACACTATCTGTTCACATCTCAGTGCTGGGGTTTGTCAGAAGAGAAATTTTTTTTGGTGGAGACAACAAATATCCTTAAACCCAGATCTCTGCTTCTGCATCCCTGCTACAAAGCAGTCAGTCACCACAGATACTTCAGACTTTGGGCAGGTGTGTGGGACACCCAAGACAGATGAAAGCACAAAATATCAAGGAGATGCAAGCCCTAATCAAGGTAGTCAATGCTCTGAATCATCTTTGGTCCCAGAGACCTCTTCAAGTAATTACAGACAGCACCGCAGTCATGTGGTACATCAACAAGCAAAATGGAAAATCAGGTCGTACCCCCTCTGCAGACTAACCAGGTTAGTTTGGGATATATCTTCACGGCACAATCTCACTCTACAGGTACCCAACATTCTGTTAGAGCAAAACTGTACGGCAGACAAGCTCAGCACAACCAGGGCAGATCTTCATGAATGGAAACTAGACAGGGGGTCTTCCAAGATTTGCTCCATCTGTGGGGAGTTGTCAAGTAGAACTCTTTGCCTCCTCTGAACAACCAACTCGCAAAATTCTGTTCCAAGATTCCATGCAAAAAGGCGTGGAAGACAGATGCCTTTTCTTTGAAGAGGAATGCTCCTGTATACCGCTCCATAATTTCCACTAATATCCAGGTACTTCTGAAGATTCAAAAGGAATCTCCCAAGATCACTGTGGTAACTCCCTTTTGGCCCAGGCAACTGTGGTTTCCCTTTATCTGGAAATGGCCAGAGACAATTACCACAAGCTTCCTCACAGAATGGATTTACTCAGACAAGAATAGGGTATTTGATACATCCCGACATCAATCATCTTCAATTGACTGCCTGGACTAGTTTTCCAAGAAAGTACAACAGGTACTAATGGAAGCAAGAAAGCGTGATACTAAATAATAATATACTAGCAAATGGAAAAGGTTTTCTATTTGGTGCCAACAATATAATTAGCACCCATTTAAGTCTAGTTGTTCTCTGATTTTATAGTATGTGCGTGGGTTATGATCATATAGCCTTTCTTATTCCTCTAACAAGGTTCACTTAAAAATAGACCATTTCAGCATGTCTGCCCATGGGTCATCCTCTTTAAAGGCAGAATCATGTCAAAAATGTTCCTGAAAAGGGTTCTGAATAAGAGGTCTCCAAGTAAACCAGTGGGTGCCGGCCCCTCCTTGAGATCTTAATTTTGTATTACAGATACTACCATTTGCTTCATTTGAACCAGCTAATCTGGTTGACTTGAGGTTCATAACACAGAAAACAGTTTTATGGATTGTTCTGACCTCTGCAAAAAGGTTATCAGAGTTGCAAGCTATTCTAGCGAGTCAAGCCTACCTCATTTTCCACAGGGACAGAGTTTCTTTGAGAACTAATCTTATTTTATGCCCAAGGTGGTATCCTAGTTTACTTCAAACAAAACTATTCACCTCCCAGGTTTTCTTCCTTGAACTAAAAAGGAGGGAGAAAGAATGCTCCCTACCTTAGATGTCCACAGACAACTCTGGTACTATCTTGACAGAACAAAATCTTTCAAGTTAGTTGTTCTTAACGGAGACAACTTGTGTCAAAACAAACTATTCCCAAATGGTTGCCTGAGGCTATCATCTTTATTATACTCACCATGACAAATCTATTCCAGGCAGGATCAAGGCCCACTCTGCCAGGGCCTTAATGTCATCTATGGCTTTTTTTTTTTTGAAAGGATTGGATTCTAGAAGCTGCTACTTGAACCTCTGTACATACTTTTACAAAGCACTGTAAGCTTCAGTCCTTCTCTAGGTCTAGAAGAAGTTTTGCTAAGACCCATACCTCCCAACCGTACCAAATTACTCAGTTTTTACTGAGTTTTGGGGTCCAAATAATGGGTTGCCACGATTTCCAAGTGACACCCCTTCATTTCCAATTTTTTCCACACTTTTTGAGCGGACGTCATCACATGTGTGATGACATCAACTCCGCCAGCCTGTCAGAATTGAGCTCAAGGGCTTTCCCGGCTGGCTGGCTGTTTGAAAATCTGCCAGCTAGCAAATCTGCGATGCGAGCACTGCACTGAATGAATGGAGTTAAGAGTTGAAGCAGGGAACTTGTGAACAAATGGAGTTAGCTGAGTTGAAGCAGGTACTGCTTATTTCTTTCCCAGCTAAGTGCGCTCACTGAAGGAACTTCTGAACGAATGTTGGTAGAGTTCCTTTCTGGTACTGCTTAACTTATGAAATTTTCTGTTATTCAGCTGCTGCCACATTTAAGGTATCTATTGTACTATTTTGAGTTGGAGTTGAAGCAGGGAACTCACACTGAATGAATGGAGTTAGCAGCTAGCAAATCTGCGATGCGAGTACAGCACGAATGTAGTTACAGTTGAAGCAGGTACTGCTTATTTCTTTCCCGGTAAAGGAACTTATGAACGAATATAATTAGAGTTTCTTTCTGGTACTGCTTAACTTATGAACTTTTCTGGGCTTGTTATTCAGCTGCTGTAAGGAGTCGGCTTTTAAAGTATCTACTGTACTGTTTTGAGTTAGAGTTGAAGCAGGTACTGCTGAAGGAACTTGTGTGTGTGTGTGTGTGTGTGTGTGTGTGTGTGTGTGTGTGTGTGTGTGTGTCCCTGTTTTGGGGCTGCATTCCACCATTATTGGCTTTGTCCAGGTTTTTGCTGCTAAGAGGTTGACAGCTATGGTGAGAAGTGAGAGCTGAAATTCACTAAATGATAACCATTTAAAATTCAGTCTTCATGTTTTTCAGGAAGCTGTGGATTTGGCACAGTGGTATGTTACTTTGACTGTATGCACAGGGCCCTGGATTCCAGACTTGGCAGTGAAATGCACGGTGGTAACGCAACATTTTATTCTAGGCTTTCTAGCAACTTTCCAAAATTATACAAGCGATGTTTAAAATGTGCACCTGTTTTTTTTTCTTTAGCCCCCCCACGAAAAAAAAAATAAATTGAAAATAAGTGTGAGAAGCCATGCAAGATGCCTATGGCTTACACTAAAGTAATTCTATCCATATATATATATATATATATATATATATATATATATATATATATATATATATATATACATATATATATATATATATATATATATATATATATATATGTGTGTGTGTGTGTGTGAGAAAGTACACTTTTTGTAATGGAAATGTTCTGAATTGGGCAGTTTTGTCATTATTGGTTCATGCATTTTGTTTCATTGCCTAATGCCTACTGGAAAAATGTTCAAACAATAAATTTAAAATGCGCTCTAACTTAAGTCTAACAAGTATGCAGGAATATAATTTAATAAAGTCAGAAAGGTGTACCAAAGAACACACGTATGTTTCTTGTTTTGTGTGCAAGGGACCTATGATTTGAAAACGGCCCAAAGGTAATCTTTATCCACCACTGGCCAGATGCATTTTCTTTGGATGTGGTGTGGGTTTCAATGCTGTTTCAATGAATATGAGTTTCAAGGGCAGAGAAGTTTTAATGCCAAGTCTAATATAAATTGTGAAACAGTATTGCTTTGTTTAGCAGATATCTATTAGTGTTTGTGCATTGTGCTATAAAATGTGAAAATAAAATCCAGATAATCATTGCAGAAGTTAAGCAGAATCTACACATTAGTGTTTATGGTAAATGGGGTGAAATCGCTAGGTAATGGGACATTGGAATGCCTGCAGGGGGACTCTGGTGCCATATTTTGCTTGCCCTTCAGTTTGCGTTTGAAAGTTGGTATCCCACAATTAATTTGAGTGTGCGGGGTTATGTAATTATGTATGCAAATTTTACGTTAATCAGTGTACAGATTTGTACCTATTTTTCATGAGCCTTGTCCAGATTTTTGATATTTCCAGGTTGAGAGGTATGCTAGGACCATTCTCCAGGGGGCTCCTGGATCTCTTTCCTCCTCCCAAACACAGTTAGCATTGGTAATTTACCCATATAGCTAAAGCTACTGCAGCTGTGATCAACATGAACACAGTACAGCTGTTTAAGATGAACTCACCATAACAGTAAATGCTCGAATGATCACTGCTGCAGTAGCTGCTCCTACCCTCTATCCCCATCGTTTTTTGGTGCATTTTTTATGCTAAGGTGTGGATGTTTATTTTTGTTATTCCTAGCCTTGTCCTTTCAGGGTCAGACTCCCTCTCTCTGTTGACAGGAAAGCTCTGAAGGGCACTGCACCCAAATTTGTATTTTACTCAGTTTATCTCAAGCTGCTTGACAGTTTGTGCGTGTGGAAGATGGCCTAAACCTTTGGGAGCTGGCTGGCTGTTATATCCTTGGCAGGGTACAACAATTAGCTACACCAACTAAATACTCCTACATACTTCTAAATGCTTCATCTTACGTCCCCATAAATATGAGTACTGCTGAACCAATTCATGTGTGGGCACATGATTCACGGCTAGACCCAGTAATACAAAATAATAGTACAACAGTACAAAATAATATCATCAGCAAATAAAGCCAACCTTACTCGATTACTACACCAATTATAACCTTGTACTTCAGAGTCCCTTATTTTCTTTGCCAATGGCTCTAAATATAAGACAAATAAAGGGGATAGATGACACTCCTGCCTGGTTTCTCTGTTCAAACAAAGCTTATCAGAGTTGAGAAGAACCCTCCCACTTTAGTTCTTCTTCCAGTCCTTCATATATCCTTCTAATTAATTTTATTAACTTATCAAGGAATGCAAATGCTTCCAATGCTATAACCAAAATCCCAACTCACTGTCAAATGCTTTCTCTGCATCAACTCCAAACAACAATAAGAGGTATTTTCTTACATTCTGCTTCCCTCTGGATCAACATTGTTTGATTAATGTTGCCAAATATTTGCCTCCACTCTACAAAACTACACCCTTGCCACTCTTTTAACTATTATAGACAAATACTTTATAATCATGGTTTAAAACTGAAATTGTTCTACATGAAGCTGGATCTGAAGGGTCACTGCCATCTTTAGGCAACATAGTCACTGCAGCTTTATTCCAAGATGCTGGTGCTTCCCCCCTCCTTCTTTTACAATACTATTAAAAATCTTAGACATCGTTATCAGCTTCTCTCTTAATTTCCAAACATCCACAGGTATACCATCTGTTCCTAGAGGCTTTCCTGAAATTTCCTTATACATCACTATTTTTAGCTCTTCACCTCCTATCTTAACTGTTAGTTGTTGAGCCTCATCAGCCTCTAACCTTAACATAATTAAGTCTTCCACAAATATTTCCATTTGTTCTATTTCTTGATTTCCACATTTCTCTGCTTTATACAAATTTTCATAAAATTTCCGGAGGATCTCCGTTTTTTTTGTTCTAAGTTCTCCAAGTTTGGTAACAACCCTTTCACGATTCTGTTGTCCAAGTTGTTGTGCTAAAACATTTTGTGCTCTGGAGCGGTTATCAAAAAATTGGTGCTCAACTGCAATCTTTCTAAACTCACAGATATCAGGATACTCACTTATTTTCTCCTCTTGTTCTGTGATATTCCCATTATTCTGCAATACTTTAACCCTTGTCAGCCCCTCTAAGTAATTCCTATTACTTATTAACCATCACTCTTTTATTTCAATCCTATTTTAAACTCATTTTTTATTTTATCCCAGTCACTAGCTATAATTTCTGAAGATATTTCCATCTTTCCTAATAACTAAACATTTTCTACAAACACTCTGCTGTCTGCAAGTTTTAGTACTTTGCCCTTCTGCCACAATTCTGTCAGGATCAATAACTTCTGCTTGTACGATTGCATCTTTACTAATATAGGTCTTGGCTGCTTTTTCATAGCCAGAATAGGAACATACACTCAATTTGCCTTTTCAATTAATAAATTCTGCTGTGGAATACCAGTCCAGCTGCTTATTTGTGCTTTCATAAATTGAACAAAGTCTGTTCCCTCCAGTTTCTCTGATACAGCAGAAAATCTCAGAAGATGGTGTGCAGAGAGAAAATCCTAACACCAATACATTTAAACAGTTCATCATGAGAAACCTTGAAGGTTTTTCTTCTTGTCAACCTCCGCAGTTTTATCAGTTCATCTGAATGGCTAGTTAAAGCTTTTATTTTTTCAAACCTTTGGTTGTTGGAATAGATATAATCCTTTAATAGTTTATTTTAATCACCTCTAACTACATTTACTAGAAGCAATCTCTAGAACCAAAGCTTATAGGTTCATAGGTTCATACTAGGCTATCTGCCCTGGGGCAATTCCAAGCCTAGCCAGATTTTGTTTGGCTTACGCCACCCCTTGATTTGAGTATACTGTGCCCTTTTTAAGGTTTAGTTTACTGTGCCTCTGTCTAATAGTGACACGAAGTAATCCCCGGGACAAACCTACAATCCCCCATCCACTCATCAAGATTCTTCTTGAATAGATTCAGTGAGGTGCTCTGCCCAACATGAATTGGAATTCTATTCCAGAGCGAAGGGAGCCTCTGGGTTATGAATCTGTCCCTCCAGCAAGTTCTATTTATTTCTGTGCTGAGGTTCAAGTCCCTCGAGCGTGTGGCTCTAAGGGATTTACATTTACTGAGGTGGAGCATGTCCATTAATTCTGGATTGGACATAGCTTTATATGTCAGGCATAGATCGCCTCGAAGTAGGCGGTATGCAACTGAGTAGAGCTGGAGTTTTTTTAACCGAGCAGTATATGGCATCTGCTTGAGTCCCTTGATCCTCTTGGTGAGGTACTTTTGGGGTCTTTCTAATTGCTGCAGGTGTCGGGTAAGGTACATCCCAAAAGGGGCATTATATTCTATGATAGGCCTGATGAGGGATGAATAAAGGGGCACGATTACCTCTCTTGATCTAGATGTGAATCCTTTCATGATAAGGTGGGCTATGTAGAAGGTCTTTCTAACCACTTTGGCAATGTGGTTGTCAAAGGAGAGATTGCTATCAACTTGGGTCCCCAGATCCCTAATTACTTTCTCTGTACTTAATGGATTACCGCCTATGTGGTAATTTGTGGGCACATTGTTTTTGCCAAAGGGTATGACTATACACTTTTTGGCATTTAGCTTTAGACCATGGCTCTGGCACCAGTTATCAGTCTCTGTGAGACCTTTTTGAAGGATGTTTGTGTCAGCTGGAGAGTCGATTATGGCGCCCAGCTTGCAGTCATCTGCGAACTTGGTGAGCCATAGTCCTCCCACGTTGGCCTGTACCTCAGAAAAGTATATACCGAACAAGAGCGGTCCCAGGACAGAACCTTGTGGGACGCCACTTGTGACCGGTTTCGAGTCTGACATGGCTCCAGCAACTCTCACTCTGTGGGTTCTGTCTTTGAGCCAGTTTGCGACCCATCTTGTGACATAGGGGTTTATATTTAAGCTGGATAGCTTATCTATGATGCCCAAGTGGGGTATTGTGTCAAATGCCTTTGCTAGGTCCAGATAGGCTGTGTGGACTACACTCCCTTCATCTATGGCTTTGGTGACTGTTTCAAAGAAGTCGACCAGGTTCAAAAGGCAGGATCTGCCCTTGACAAAGCTGAATTGGGTAGGATCTAGTGTCTGTAGGTCCCCAATGTCTTTGTATATGAGCTCCATGATGATCCTCTCCATAGCCTTGCAGACTAGGCTAGTCAGGCTTATGGGGCGATAGTTTCCAGGGTCCGTAGAGGCTCCACCTTTGTGGAGTGGGACCACTGTTGCTGTACGCCATTCTGTGGGCACATATCCTGTAGTGAGGCTGAGATTGTACAGCTGTTTTATTTGAGGGGTTAGTTCTTCTTGGAGTTCATGTAGGACGCAACCCGGGACGCCATCTGGTCCCATGGAAATGGAAGCAGTGTTTTTTGCTTTGGAGAGGGCAGCCTTCACCTGAGCATCAGAGATGTTTGGAAGGCAGCCCTCTGCCGGGATAGATACTTGCTCTTTTGGGGGGGGGGGGGAGAAGTTTGCACCGAACCTGTCTGCCAGGATATTGGCGATGTCTGTGGGTTCAGTGTATTTTTTGTCGTTTACAATCAACTCGGAACAAGTCTGGGAGTTGCATCCCAGGTTCCTAACATAACTGAAAAAAGCCTTATGATTGTCTTTAGTGTTCTGTGCAATTTTTCTCTCGAAGCTGGCCTTGGAGGATTTTATGAGAGATTGTAATTTTTTGCTAGTACTGATCAGAGCTGCCTTCCCTATTAGGGATTTTGCTCTATCATGTAGTAGCTTCCTCCTTCTGTTGTACAGTTTATTTATGGCTGGGGTCCACCAGACTGGACGCCTGCCTTTGGATGATTGGGTCTTGGTTTTGTTTGGGATAGCATGATCCATGCATTCCTGGAGATGTCCGTAGAATGCGTTTATATAGGATTCTGCAGTTTGGGCCGTAGTTTCCACTGGCCCTGGGGCCTTGAAGGATTCCACTTCGGTTTTGAGAAGTGAGAAGTTCGCTTTTGAGAAGTTTTTCCACTGTGGTTTTTTGGGTTGGGGGTGGGGTCGGGATGTGGATATCCAGTGAAATTAATTTATGGTCTGATCTTACCAATGAGGGATATACTTCTGGTATGGAGCATAGAGTACCCATGTTGGTAATGATCAGGTCTAGTATGTTATCCCCTCTTGTGGGAGTGGTGACTATTTGTTCCATAGCATTTGAGATTATAATTTCCAGGAACCTTTGGGCTAAGGTGCTGGGGCTTGAGTAGTGCTCCCAGTCTATGTTTGGGTAGTTGAAGTCGCCCAATATAATGGTGTTCGGAGAGATCTTCATGTTCTCCAATGTTTTCAGGAAAGCCGAGTGGGACTCCTGACTTTGAGAGGGTGGTCTGTAGGATGCTATAAACTGAAAAGCAGTCTTACCCACTGTTAGTTGCACATGGATGATCTCCGATACTTCGTGCAATGCCACTAACCTGGAGGTGTGGATATCCTTGATAAATATCCCCCTCCTTTTGTGGTTCGGTCCAGGTTTTGGGGCCGAAAATCATGATATGAGGTATAACCTGGTAGTGTGCTGGGGTGCTCTCTGGAGCCTTGAAGCAGGTATCTGTCACTGCACAGATATCGATGTTCTCCATACTGAGGAGAGCTTCGAGTGCATGCATCTTGAGGTTAAGACTTCTGGCGTTTAGCAGCATTACCCTTAGTTTCTTGTTCCTTGTGCTGTCTATGGAGGTGGGTTTGACTTTTGAGCCTTGCCTAAAAAAGGCACTATGGGGGTGGCAAGAGCCTTTGCCAATATCCGAAAGCCCAGTGGTGACAGGTGCAAGCCGTCCCTAGCGAAGCAACGTGGCTTGTTGAGCATGTCATCCCAGGCTGACAGACACTGGATCCCCTTTGAATGACACCAAAATTTTAGCCAATTGTTAAAATCGATCATTTTGTCTTTGTACTGTGGCATCATTCTAGGTGAGGGTAAGATGCTGCTCAAGGTCAGGGTCATACCGGCCTGGGCTACATGATCAGAGAGCTCCTCTATGTCTCTTTTCATGTAGTCCAGGGAGGTACGTCTCAGGTCATTCACACCAGCATGTACGATGACTAAGTCATATTTGTATTTGCTTTGGAGTGACCTGAGTGCTTGCGTTATGTGGTGGATCCTAGCGCTCGACAGGCAGCTCACTGTGACCTTCTCTTTGCTCAGCCTGGTGAGCGGGACGTCAGTGTGTCTGACAATAGAGTCACCTATTACAAGAGTATCAGGTGTGTTATTCAGCCTTAAGAGCTGTGGCTGCTTGGCACACTGACTTTGTGGGCTATGTGTTGTGCGTATTTTGTTTTGGGGTAGCGTTTGCTTGGATGTCTGCTTTGGAGGTCTCTGTTGCTTAGGTAGATTTTTATTTAGAGCCTCTGAGTATGTTTTTGTGTATTTATGCGTTTGGTTCGCTGATGTGGTGGGACTATGTGATACTGGAATTGTGTTGTGTGAGGTTACCTTCTCCTCCTGACTGGTTTCACCAGTTTTGAGATGAGAGAGCTCAACCTCCAGTTTGGCTATATGGTTGCATCTCTCACATATATTTGAACCTGTTTGGAGGAGGAGAGGGTTATCCGTGTACATGAGACAGTTGTAACATTGCCTCAAAATTCCCAGATTCACCAGTTGGACTGGAGAGGAAACCATTGACTGACCTTTGGACATGCTAGAGTAATATAGGGAAACTGAATTAAAATGGACCAATAGGGGTCAAGGTAATCGTAGAGAGTATAAGAGTAAGTAGTGCTTATGGTTTAATAGTGCTAACTTGTAAGATTACTTATTTGGACCAGTGAAGGGCCTTAGAATGAGAATATGGTTTTTAATTTGAGAGATAGAGCAGTTCTAAGGGAAAAAGTGAAGAGCAGACTTTGTGGAGCCAGGAATAGTTTAAACCCAATTAGGTGGCACTGCCAGTTGTTGCGCTATGCACAAAAACGAGCAAAAGAGGGTTTTAAGAGAGGGAGATCAAGGAGTTTGGAATTGACCCAAAATTGCCAATAAAACTACAGTTTCAAGGCAGTAACCACTCCCACAGGGTCGGGCAGGCAGGCTGCTCAATGTTTATCACTGCCACAGGGGCAGGCAGGCTGCTCAATGTTTATCAATGCCACTGATGAACAAAGAGACTTCCCTTTAGCCCAAGCAAAAAATGGCCTCCAAGAAACTTACAAACAGTTCAGAACAGCAAGCCTGTAACTGAACTTTTTTAAATCTCAGAAAAGTGGGAAAAAGTCACGATTTTTTGTTTTTTTAAAGATAGCAGAGGTTCACAAGTATCAACAAGTTATAACAGTGCAGTAAATGACCCCACACGAGTGCTAGGCCAGAGACAGATAAAATGCAAGTTTTAAGAAAAAAACGATTTTAAAAATAAGTGCAAACAGGAAATTCAGTAAACAGCTCTAGGTTGTGTTCTAAATACAGTTACCAATACAGAAATCAAGTTGAACAAGCCAGAAAATGCTCAAAGTAGACGGCTATGCAGAAAAACTTAGCAAATAATCTGAAGAAAAATACTTAAAATCTCAAAAGTGGCTCCTTTCTTCTCTCAGCATTTTCTCCTCTTGGTGGGTGCTTCCCCAACAGCCAACAAGTCTGAAAAGACGCCAAAACCACAAGGCAATCTGGTTCTAAGAGAGGGAGATCAAGGAGTTTGGAATTGACCCAAAATGGCCAATAAAACTACAGTTTCAAGGTAGTAACCACTCCCACAGGGGCAGGCAGGCTGCTCAATGTTTATCACTGCCACTGATGAACAGAGAGACTTCCCTTTAGTCCAAGCAATAAATGGCCTCCAAGAAACTTACAAACAGTTCAGCTTGAACTACTTTTTGCTGAATAGCTGTAGAACCCTTCCCAGACAGTGTTTCTCTTCACCTTTTCTGACCGATTTTCTCATTTCCTGACATCCAGGTAGTGCATTTACTAGCCAGTAGCTGAATTTCCCAAAAAGAAAACATTTTCAATGGCACTTTTTCTCAGTTTCTGTTTTCCCACTGGGAGGGCTAAAGCTACGATTCCCAGGCCTCTGCTAAAAAAGGGCAATAGCTCAGCCGGACACTCCCAGTCAACAATATTTATACATTACACACGTATATATATATATATATATATATATATATATATATATATATATATATATATATATATAATTCGGAATCCCGAAATTCCAAAACATCAAATCTCATATGATTTGTAACGGTTTCAGAATATCGAAACTCTGAAACAAATCCCCTCCCCCAATAAATCTAAAATGCTTATGCAGGCCTTCCACCCACACCCCACGCTAGTTAAATGTACCAACTCCGAGATCGCGCTACAACGAGGAAAAGGGAAATCTCCCATTCCGCACTGTATGCAGATCTCTGTTAAGAATTTCAAAATTCTGAAACTTCGATCATATGGTCTCAACCATATGAAATTTGAGATTTCAGAATTTCAACATTCTGAATGGAACCCATATACACACATGAACTGATAAAACTGCAAAAGCGGAAAATGCCATGAAGAAAAACCTTCAAGGTTTCTCATGATGAACTGTTTAAAATATTCAGTATGGCAGGCACCAGCAGCAGGCTGGCCAGTGGGCATATCAGTAACAGTAAAAACACAGTGTACAATGGGCAGTGCTTTTCTAACTGAAGTGTGTGAACCACTACCCCTTTCACAGTGTCAAATAACTTTACTTAAAATGCATAATGGAGCATAAATCTCAGTACAGCAGTATGCAGAATTTTCTAAATGCATCAGCACACTTCTACATCTTCTAGTTACATAAGCATATACCATACACTGAGCACAACCCTCATTACTTCTTCTGCACCCATGCACTTTGTTATTAAAGCTGCCCATGTGGCAATGTAGTCTCTCCTTTGATAATCACATCACCACAGTGGTCAGGAAATCCTTCTACATGGCTCATCTCATCACTAAAGGATTCTCATTCAGAAAAAAAGAGGTCATTGTTCCCCTCTACTCATCACTCATTAGACCCATTATAGAGCACAACGCCCCTTTTGGTATGTACCTCACAAGACATCTACAACAACTGGAAAGACCACATAAATACCTCACAAAGTGGATTACTGGCCTCAAACAGATGCCCTACGCAGACAGTCCTCAAAAAACTACAGCTTTACTCCATTGCATATCGCCTACTCATGGGCGACCTCTGCCTAACATACAAAGCTATGTCAAACTCAGAGCTGTTGGACATGCTCCACTTAAAGAAATCCCAATCCCTCCGAGCTACATGCTCTAGGGACCTAAACCTGGTCACCACAATAAACAGAACATGCTGGAGGGATAGATTCCTGTCCCAGAGACTTCACATACTCTGGGACAGACTACCTATGTCAAACAGAGCTCCTCATTAGCACTCTTCAAGAAAAATCTTGATGATTGGATGGGAAATAGGAAATTCATCCCAGGGATCACTTCTGTGGCTCTGCTCGACAGGGGCACAGGAAAATAATTTTCTTGGGTGGCGAAAGCCAGGGTACATTTTTTGGCTAGGCTTATATAGGCCCTAGGACCAATAGCATAGTACCTACCTATGAACCTATGTATGTGTGTGTATATATATCTGTGTGTGTATGTGTATATATATATATATATATATATATATATATATATATATATATATACATACACACACACAGTTATATCATACAATATATATTTATATTGAGAGAGATAGGAGATAGAGAGGAAGATGCACATATATGCATATATCTACTAAAATGTAGATAGAAATGCATCTATATAGATACAGCTATATAAAAAACCTCCTCTGATTGATTCTTATAGTTATTAAATATTTTATATGCCTCACTAAATCATCCATTTTTTTTAACAGCAGGGAATGATATCAATCTCTAGCCTGCAGTCCAAAGTCTTCTTGGCCTTTTCCCATTCTATTATCTCTCTCCTCAATTGTTTCTGATACTTTGATTCCTCCAGTAAATTCTAGCCACCCACTTGCCTTTTCTCTGTAAACCTAATTGCAGTCACTCTACTGGCAGAATCTTCTTTCTCCGTCCCCATGTTGGCTTAGTTCTTGGTATACTTTCTGCCGCTTTTCAAGTACAATATTTTGTAGGACTTATTTTCCTTAAAAATCTGCATTGAAAATTCCACCCTTTGCATTTCTCTTGAATTTCCCCCCAATTTCATAACCATCCCTTTCCACTTTGAATCATCTTCTGCAAATGTTCTCTACAAGAGCCTTAACTGTGTAGCTCTAAAATATTGCTGTAAATCAGGTTATCTCAAGCCTCCTTGTTCTATTTGAAAGATCAACTTATCCCACTTCATTCTTTCCCTCCTCCCCTCACAGATAATTCTTTATTACTATCCACAACTTCTCCTCTGGGTGATACAAATATGCCTAACGTGCGTATAAAATTAAAGGCATTAAACATTTTTACTCCTCGTACATTGTTATTCATATCTATAGGCAAGAGCATCCAGTCTCTCAGTCTTTGTATTATCATTTCTTTAGTCTCTCCCTACAAGTAACTGCCATAACTGCATCCTTTTTAATCCATACTCCTAAATGCTTAATTTTATTATTATATCCCCATAAACACAAGTATTGCATAACTAATTCATGTGTAGGTACACAGTTTACAGCTATAGCCTTTTTTGACTTCATTAATTTTAAATCTTGGGAGAAAAAAAAACAAAACTACATCAGAATGTTTCACAACAGTAGGTTGTCATTTCATGGTTTCATCAGGCACAAAATTATATTGTCTGCAAAGAAGCTAACTTTTCTTGAATACCATGCCAATTATTTCCTTGAATTTCTGAGTGTCTTATTTTCTTTGCCAATGGTTCTAAATATAATGCAAGTAAAGGGGAAACAGGACACCCTTGCCAGACCCCTCTGTCAAGACACAACTTGGAGAGGAGCCTTCCCACTTTGATTATTGCCCTGCTTAAAAACCCAGCTTCCTCTATTAAAATGCTTTCTCTGCAACAAAACCCACTAACAGCAGCATTTTCTTACATTCTCCATCCTCCTAGATCATTATTGTATTAATTTTTCTCAAATGTTTGCCTCCCCTCCTCAAAACCACACTGATCAAATTCTAACAATTTTAGCAACACCTTTGCCATTCTTTTAGCAATTACAGACAACACTTTATAATTCTGGTATAAAACTGAAATGGGCCTGTATTAAGTTGGATTTGATGGTTCTTTACAGTCTTTGGGTATTTGGGATTCCCCTCCTTTTAAAATACTGTTAAACAAAACTTTGCAGATCTTTCTCTTTCTTCCTTCCTAGCTTCCAAACTTCCACCAGAATTCCATCTATTCCTTGAGACTTTCCTGCAAGTTTGTTATACATCACCTTTTTTTAGCTCATCTCCTATCTTAACTGTTAATCCTCATCTCCCTCTAAACCTTGGCATGTGCAAGTCTTCCATTAACATTTCCATTTTTTTCATGACATCCCCATTTCTCCGCTTTATACAAATTTTCATAAAAAATTCAGAAAAATCTCCAGTACCTTTACAAGATCTTATTTTCTTGTTATAGGCTCCCTACATTTAGCAACAAACTTTTCTATTTTCTGTTGCCTAAGTTGTTGTGCCAAAAGTTTTTTTTTATGCTCTGGAGTAATTATTAAAAAAAAAAAAAAAAACAGCAAGCTTTCTAAACTGATGCATATTATCCAGGTACTCCCTTAATTTTCTCTTCTGCACTCTGCAGCAGAACATCTTCTTGTTTCTGTGAGATTCCACTTATTTTTAACAACTTACAGGGGCTGACAAAGGTAAATTCTTGTTGCTTCTTAATCATCTCTCTTTCATTTATATCTATCCTATTTTAAAAATGTCTTTCATTATATACCACTCACTAGCTATAACTTCTGAAGAGTTTTCTATTTTCCCAAATGACTCCCAAATAAATTCCTGCTACCAATTCCTTAAAATTACTATTTTTAACTGGTAGGTGGTGAAGCTCCAGTCTAATTTTTACTTCCATTACCCTGCATGTTTATTTTCGTAATTGTTAGCACATGATCTGAAATAATTATTGCATATGTCTTGAAGCTTTCAATTAAATAATTTCTGTCTAGGTCAGTTATTGTACCTTGTGAAATATGTAAATTCTCTAAGAGTTTCTACTACTGAATTCATGTATTCCATACTAAATATTTCATATATAAATCTACCCTCTTTTGTTATATTTTCCCTTCTAGGCCTCCTAGATGCATCCTCATTACTGCAAATCAAATTCCATTTCCCACCTGTAAACAATATTCCCTGCTGAAAGATCATTATTTCTCCCAAAAGTTTCTCACAATCCACAATAGCAGTTTTAGTTGGAATATAAATACGTGCCTGCATAATCCTCATCCCTTGACAGCAGACCCTTACTAGAACAAGTCTGCCCTCATCGTTTTCCCCCTCTATCACTTCTGTAGCTCCTCTAGCAACTTCCTTTGTCTCCAATACGCTGCTGAATATCCATCCTGAAATCCTCGCTATCAAATTCACATGCTCAGTTCTTTCCAAATGTACATTTTGTAGCATCGTTATTTGCACTCTGCATTTCTTAATACAATTAAACATTTTCCTTTTCGTCTTTACCTGCGAGACCATTCACATTTCAAGAAAATATTTAAGTGTCACTATTATGATAAGAAGTCAGAAGTCATTAATCCTACCTATTGTATAGGACATTTTTTTTTTTAAATATATTTTTCCAGCTTTTGTGATACATGCACCCACTAACGATTGTCAGGTTGATCCTTCATACATCAACATTTGAACCTATAAACACATTTTACAAGATTTTGTTTTAACGAAAGTCCTCAGACAAAAACATAAACATACTCTCAGAAGATCCCCATAACCTAATAACTTAATACCTTAATACAAACACATAAAACTATGCACATCTTCAAATAATGAATTGTAACCCTCCCAAGAGCAGCACTTGACTCAAACATACCTTTTAACTGTCCAGACTTTCACCTCATTTTTTTTGGTCTGCTCCTAAAATAAAATGTCTTGTTTTCGGCAAATCATTGAGAACTGAAGTCACTAAATAATGACAGTCACCTGAGTTTCAGACTTCTTACATTTCAGAAAAATACATGCTAACGCAAAGCCTGTTATTCTAGCAACTTTTTAAGTTGCAAAGAGGGAAAATTAAAAAAAAGTTACCTTATTTTTGGGCCTTGCCCCCCCATTATTTTGGCTTTGTCCAGATTTCCTGCATAATGAAGTCGAGAGGTATGGGCCCAAATACACAGCTGCAAAACACAGGCCTCAACTAAAATTGAAGCTATCCAGGACACAAGCTAGTGCTTGAACTATTTGTACTAATTAGTATCCATTTATCTTTATTCCCCTCCCAGATGTGAAAAACAAACAGCATGTTTTCAGAAAACATTAGCTTTTAACCTTGAAAAAACTACTGATTTTGCTTTTGTGTTGTCATCTAATCAGGCTGCTTCCATGGAAACGCAAGAAAAAAATGTAGCCCTGAGGTGTAAGCTTCTAAATACAAAATGAAACATTTACTGCTAAAGGAAAACTTTTTATTGTATTCAGTGTTCTCTCACTTACTTGTTTAAAACTTATTAGATTGCACTAATGGCCTTAAATCCAGTCATTCGCCTATGCAAAAGTCAGCTTTACATATATTATGATCCGATTCCCCACCTCAACAACCTAAGATTATATAGCCTATTAACTTAAGAATGCTTTTGACTCGTCTTTCTGTTTTTGCATCTGTTTACTTTAGTACCTTTATTACATACAATTAAAAATGCTTTACTATAAAAAATGCAATTTATATCATGAAATGTTTGACACAAATATTAACAGAAATTGTTTTACTTAGTTCTCTTTTATCTTCTTCCTCTCCTCAGTGCCCTTACAAATATTAATGACATGAAGTAAGGCAAATGTCTTTCAACTCCCCACAAGTCTAACAACGTCAACAAAAGTCCACTCTTTCCACTTTGTGTAGAGACATATTTCAGAAATGTGACTATTAAATCTGGGACTGCAGACTTTCACCAATTTCCATGTTCCTGGTTTTCTTCCTGGTCATCTCAGTCTCCAGACACTGGTTCAATTCCAAGGTACTCCCAATTAATCTAGTCAACTGCTATGTTTTTCTCTGTCTCTCAAGTGTTTTCCTTTAGAACAATGGAGCAGGTTTCACTGGCAGATAGTGAGAAGCAGAGTTCCCTTCTGCTTGATGGCTCATTTTTTGTTAGACAAATTTTCATCATTTTCATCTTCTCCTTAATTTATTCTGCATCAAAAAGTTACTTTGACCCTCCAGAAAAAATTCTGAAAACAGCTGGATATCAGCAGCTTGAAACGTATACCCGTCTCAATATTCCCAGATTGTTGGAATAAATTTATCTTCTCCCTTGTGTTCTATGAATAATCAATTTCTGCAAAACACTCTGACATCTTCAACTTTTAATACTTTGCCCTTTTGTCACAGTTTTGTCAGGATCAACTCTTTCTGCTGGTAGGTTTGCATTTTTACCAATACAGATCTTTGCTGCTTTATCACAGCCAGACTTGAAGTATACATATGGGGTGCCCTTTTAATTAACAGTTCATTCTGTGGAATACCAGTCCAGTTGCTTATTTTTGCCTTCAAAAAATTAATACAGGCTGTTCCTTCTAGTTTCTCTTGTACAGCATAAAATCCGTTTTTTTCCATGTGTTCCATTCTATAATTCTACAACACTTTAACATCTCTTCTTGGGCCATCTCCTACTCGGGCCAGCTTTTTCATTTTATCAGCTCACTGAAATATCTGTTTGAAGCTTCTTCCATTTTTCCAGCCTTTTGTTATTGGAGTTGCTATGTTCCTTCTGTAATTTGTTCATTTTAAATATGTTCTGAGCACATATGACTAATTTTCCCCCCCTCCAGATTACTGGAAGCCATATCTTGCACCAAAGCTAGAGCTTGGATTGTTTTTCCCTCTCTCAACAGCTGCAGGATTCTTCCCTTTTCTCTACAACTTTTCTAGTTGATTTTCTTTCAGGCTGCCTTGGTTTCTTCTTTGCTGGCATCCAGGAAATGTACTTCCAAACCAGTAACTTAAGTTACTAAAAGTGATAGAACTCCTGGCCCTTGTCTTTCAGTTACTTTTACCACACCGGGAAAGCTGACGTTAAGCCGTTGATCAGTGTACAGCCATCTTGGAAAGTCTGGGTTATCCTTATTCTTACAGAATCAGGATTATATGGCAATAATCTGGATAACTGTAAACCTGTGTGTAGCCTCTCTCTCTCTCTCGTTGCCAAGATTCTTGAGAAGCTCTTCTATGTACAAATGGATTCCTGGTTGAACTTTTTTAAACAATTACTTACAGCATAGGCATACATTTAAATAAATAAAAACAAAACTTACTGACATATTTTTAGTTGCAAACATTATACATCACTTATAATCTATCCAGTCATGGTCAGTCAAACACTACATAGCTCATTCAAATCCTGCCTTCTTTTAAAACCTCACTCCTCCTCCAAATGTTATATTCTGCATGTATTGTTATTCCCCAATTTTTCTACTTAAATTTGCTCCTAGACCCTTCTAAAGATCCCATTTCCAGTTGTTTTATCTCTATTACTATATTCATTGCTTGTAGTACAGTGGTTTAGACTACTGATTTCTATTTTCTGGTAATTGCTTTTTTTGGCAGCCACCATAATTACACTCAGCAATGCCTTACTATATCTAGGGCAATTCTGATTCTGTATCATAGCTCAAAAAGTCATGTCTTTAGTTAGAGCAGTCTGCAGGGAAATTTTAAAGTCTGTCAACTCATTGCACTACCAGAAAATGATTCCCAGGTGCATGTTAATCAAATGTATAGCCATTCTATTCCAGTTTTACATCTAGGTACAGTTCCAGAACTTGCAACTGCCCTAGCTAGGGCATTAAAAGATCTCTAAACAGTAAGAGATCAAATTTATTTCATCTTGTTACTTCTGTTCAGCATCATACATGAATCATGACAGCTTGTATCATCGGACCTATTACAGTGGTATATGGAAACTTGTACAACAGTGACTTGCCTCCTGCCTTTCTGGTTGTACAGCAGTATGTGTCTGGAGTTAATCCTTCATCACTCTTCCCCTGACACATAAGGTGCCAAGGTGGTCAAACTCAGCCTTCTGCTGCTCATGGTGCATATGTTGTTATTAGGAGAGGATCAACTATTTCCCCCAGAAATCCTACGCTGGCATTAAACAAACTTGCTTTGGACTTGGAATGCACAATCAATAATCGATTGAAACTCAACACCATCAAGATGTTTGCCATAGCCACTCATAAATTGTCTGCCCCAGTTCTGTTCTCAGACATCTACAGTGGTAAAAATATGGAATTTCATACAAAAGGTATGCCATTTAGGTGTTACATTTTATCATCATCTCACTTTCAGGAACCAGGTTCTGCTGTCATCAAATCTTCATGTTATCTGAGAAATACCACTCTAATTAGGCACCTTTTTCCATCAGCAGATTCAGCTCCTGCTTTGCATTTTTTATCTCTTCATGGCTGGACTACTGTAATGCTCTTCTCATGGGTTTACAGACACTGAGCTGGACCAGTGGCAAAGGGTGCAGAATTATGTATTCCAGCTAATTGCTGGGGTATTTAGATACCATCATATTATTGTGCAATTTGTGTGGCTGGTCATTTGATCTTACACTTGTTACAAAGTTCTCTTTCTGGTATAGTTTGTCCTACGCAACTTTGGTCCCCCTTATCTCAAGGCTTTTCTCAGGCAGTTTTGGCCCGCTTGCATTCTGTGCTCTTCCACTCTTTGGCTGCTGAAGGTTCCACATATTTGGCTTGATTCTTCATGACAGCATTCTTTTATTTATCAGAAGACATGTCTTCTAGGGTGGCTGATTGATGGCTAAGTAGGCTCCTAGCCCTAAAGATCAGGTAAAACAGGTAAGCTTGCTATATTGGTTTGTTTTATTGTCAGCACCAGTTGTGAAAGTTTGTTTTACGATGTAAAACATTGTTTAGCTTACAGACACAAATCTGAATTTAAATCACGAGTATAGTGTCATTTATTTTAAAAGGGGATTCTATGTTTTTTCCGGGTAAAATACAACACTCAATGCCTTAGCCATTTAGAAAGGGGAACCTGTCAAGCTGCTGAACACATTTTAATTGAATGCTGCTCAGAAGAAAAACGTCTGAAAAACACTTTTGGAGATCTCTAAGGTGACACATTTTCCCCCACTGTTATTCAACCTTGGAGTGGAGCTGTACACTGGGGGTGTGTGGAGGAATCCTACCACATTAGGAGGTTAATTTATTTTTTGGAACTTTTCTCCTCAGGGTGTCACTGAAAGGGGCTTATTATTATGCTCTGTCAATCTAGTCCAATTAGTAAAGAAATAAAGTGGAAAAGTTTTCACAACGAGCTCACCTACTACTGTTTATTTTCTTACCCCCTCCACACAGCTGACCAAATGCCACAAGCTCCTCCTTGTTCATCAATCAGATCTACCAGACCCCACCTTACCCTCCCCTATCCTCAACCAGATATTGAGAGCACTGCCGCATTAGGCTCCCTACTGAAATGCCGGCACTCAAAATGCAGAGTGCTAACATTGCCACAAAAAAAAGACCAAAAACACAGGAGAAAAGTGAATCTTAAGGGAAAAAAAATATACATCGCTCTACTCCTTTAAAACTTTTTTGCAAAGGGGGCACATACCCATGTGGGGACAACCCTACCCCACTCCCTGAACTTAATATACCAACTCCAAAATAGTCATACCTTGGAGAAAAGGGGAATACTCCGAGAAATGTAAGTCCGTTCTTTCAGTTACTCAAGTCGCTGTATTTCAGGACTCACTCTAGCAGATCCTGATATATCAAATGATTAGCAGTGCAGCATCATACTGCTGCCAGGAAGTGTGTTCTAAACCCTCCCATACCTTGGCAGCCCTACTTTATGTGCTGTGTTGGTAGGCAGCCCTACTTTATGTGCTGCGTTGGTAGGTGCATGTGTGTTTCTACACATGCTTGACCTCTGACCAAGTTGTATACCAGCTTGCCAGGACTGTAATGCTGCTACATTCCAGTGAGCCTGGGCTACCTCCCTCCACCAAGGATTGACGAGCAGACATCATCCTCTTACTTCCACCACCCACCCATGAGGCCCTTCCAGCATATGTGCTGTTAGTTGAACATGGTCATTTGGGTCACAGTAAGGGTGTTATCCCTCTATGCCATGGATCGCTACAGCTCTATTACTGTTTCGTCAGTTATGAAAGAACCTGCCATTTGCTTTTTAAAGTAATGCTTTTTACAGCTCAGCCCAGTTAACCAATGAAATGAAGTGGTCAGGTTTTCAGACTAGCTCTACTACTAATGTTTTGCCTGTTTTTTAAAGAAAGAACCCGTCATCTACCTTTAAAGCTAGGACTTTATTTTTATTCTTTATGTAAAGCACAGGAATAAAAAGCCACTAGTATTACTTGACAGGTTTGGCTGATTTATACCATGTCTCCCTGTATTTTGTAATTTTGTTAAGAGCACTGAAAGATGCCTTAAATCTGACACAGCTCAGCAGCTCTGACGCTAAATACACCACTGCTTGTGGTATTTGGACATCTCAACTATAGGTTAGGTTCATAGGTTCATACTAGGCTATCTGCCCGAGGGCATTTACAAGCCTAGCCCATCGTTTTGTGGCTTACGCCACCCCTTTAGTATGGGGAACTAAACCCATTATTTTGCTGTGCCTCTGTCGAGCAGTGACACTGAGGTAATCCCTGGGGTATATCTGCGATCTCCCATCCATTGGTCAAGATTTCTCTTGAACAAGGCCAGCGAGGTGCTCTGCCTCACATGTACCGGGATTTTGTTCCACAGCATAGGGAGTCTTTGGGTGATGAATCTATCCCTCCAGCACGTCCTATTAATAGCCGTGTCAAGGTTTAAGTCTCCCGCCCTTGTGGCTCTGATGGATCTGGATTTTTTGAGGTGAAGCATATTCATCAAATCTGGGTTTGACATGGCCTTGTATGTTAGGCAAAGGTCACCTCTGAGCAAGCGGTAAGCGACTGAATAGAGCTGGAGTTCTTTCAGTCGGGCAGCATAGGACAGATTTTGAGACCCTTTATCCTTTTGGTGAGGAACTTTTGTGGCCTCTCCAGCTGCTGCAAGTGTCGGGTCAGATACATTCCGAATGGGGCATTGTACTCAATCATTGGTCTGAAGAGTGATGAGTAAAGGGAAACTATGACCTCCCTTGATCTGGATGAGAAACCCTTCATGATAAGGTGGGCAATGTAGAAGGTCTTCCTAACTACTTTAGCTACATGGGTGTCGAATGACAGACTACTATCAACCTGGGTCCCCAGGTCCCTGATAACTTCTTCTGTGCTCAGTGGATTGCCACCTATTTGGTAGCTAGGGGTAACCTTGTTTTTCCCGAAGGGTATGACTATGCATTTTTTGGCATTTAACTTTAGGCCGTGGCTCTGGCACCAGTTATCCGTTTCTGTGAGACCCTTCTGAAGGATATCTGTGTCAGATGTGTTTTCTACTATGGCCCAGTTTGCAGTCATCTGCAAACTTTGTCAGCCATAACCCTCCTGTGTTTGCTTGTACTTCGGAGAAGTAGATGCCAAACAAGAGTGGGCCCAGGACTGAGCCCTGTGGGACACCACTTGTGACAGGCTTTGAGTCTGACATGGCGCCAGCAACTCTGACCCTGTGGGTTCTGTCACTCAGCCAGTTTGCAACCCATCTTGTGATGTATGGGTTGACATTTAAGCTGATGAGTTTTTCAATGATACCCGAGTGGGGTATTGTATCGAAGGCCTTAGCCAGATCGAGGTAGGCTGTATGGACTGCCTTTCCCTCATCAATGGCTTTGGTGACTGTTTCGAAAAAGTCAACCAAGTTTAAAAGGCATAATCTGCCTTTGACAAAGCCGAACTGGGTTGGATCCAAAGTCTGTAAATTCCCTATGTCTTTATTTATGAGGTCCATTATGATCCTCTCCATGGCTTTGCAGATAAGGCTTGTCAAGCTAATGGGCCGGTAATTTCCAGGGTCGGTGGAGGCACCGCCTTTGTGGAGTGGTACCACAGTTGCAGTGCGCCACTCCCTGGGTATATATCCAGAGGTAAGACTTTGATTAAACAGCTGTCCTAGCTGTGGGTTTAATTCCTCATTGAGTTCATGGAGCACACAGCCGGGGACACCATCAGGTCCCATGGATGCTGTGTTTTTTGCTTTGGAGAGAGCAGTTCTCACTTGGGCGCTGGAGATGTTTGGGGGGCTGCAATCGTTTGGTATAGATATCTCTCCTTTTGGGGGGGAGTTTGCACTGAACCTGTCAGCCAGTATGTTGGCAATGTCTGTAGGATCAGTAATCTTCACATCATTTTGAACTAGCTCTGAGCATATCTGGGAGTTTCCTCCCAGGTTTCTAACATAGCTAAAGAAGGCCTTATGATTGTCTTTTGAGTCTTTAGCTATTTTTCTCTCGAAATTTGCTTTGGAAGATTTTATGAGAGCTCTTAGTTTTTTACTTATAGTGATCAGGGGTGTCTTACCTTTTAAGGATTTTGCTCTATCTTGTAATAGCTTCCTCCTTTTGTTGTAGAGTTTGTTTATGGCTGGGGTCCACCAGACTGGACGCTTGCCTTTGGTACAAAGAGTCTTTGTTTTGCTTGGGATTGCCTTATCCATGCAGTCCTGTAGGTGCTGGTAGAAGGCATTTGTAAGTGATTCAGCGGCTTGAGTACTGTTTTCCTACGGCTCGGGGCCTTAAAGGAGACCACACTAGTCTTTAGAAGTGTGAAGTCGGCTTTTGAGAAGTTCTTTACTGTGGTCTTTTTTATTTCAGGTGGGGGTGGGATGAGGACCTCCAGCGAGATTAGTTTGTGGTCTGATCTTACCAGTGAGGGGTACACCTCCGGTGTTGAACATTGTGCTCCCATGTTCGTGATGATGAGATCAAGTATGTTGTCTCCTCTTGTGGGGCTGGTGACTAGTTGTTCCATGGCATTTGAGTTTATGAATTCCAGGAACTTTTGGGCTAGGGTGTTTGGGCTTGAGTAGTGTTCCCAGTCTATATTAGGGTAATTGAAGTCACCTAGTATGATGGTGTTTGGTGATACATTTATCCCCTCTAGTGTTTTCAGGAAGGCCATATGAGGTTCCTGAGTTTGTGAGGGTGGCCTGTAACATGCTACAATTTGCAGAGCAGTCTTGCCTATGGTTAATTGCACCTGGATGGTCTCCGATGCATCGTGCGTTGCCACCAGTCTTGAGGTGTGGGTGTCCTTGATGAATATGGATACCCCCCCTCCTTTCTTGGTAATGTCCGGATTTTGGGGCCGGAACGCATGATATGAGGTGAAACCTGATAGCGCTGGGGTGCTCTCAGGAGCCTTGAACCAGGTTTCTGTCACAGCACAGACATCGATGTTCTCCATACTGAGAAGGGCCTCGAGTGCGTGCATTTT